>NW_020838061.1:236288-390963 GCF_003676395.1 Aethalodelphis obliquidens
ATAATGCTGCTATGAACATTGAGGTGCATGTATCTTTTCTAATTAGTATTTTCATTTTATTCAGGTATATACCCAGGAGTAGAATTGCTGGGTCATATGGTAGTTCTTCTTTTAGTTTCTGAGAAACCTCCAAACTGTTTTTCACAGTGGCTGCACCAATTTACATTCCCACCAACTGTGTAAAAGCGTTCCCTGTTCTCAACATCCTTGCCAACATTTGTTATTTGTCATCGTTTTGATGATAGCCATTCTAACAGGTGTGAGGTGATATCTCACTGTGGTTTTGCATTTTTCTGATGATTAGTGATGAGCATCTTCTCATGTGCCTTTTGTCCATTTGTATGTCCTCTTTGGGAAAATGACTATTCAGTTCTTCTGCCCATTTTTAATGGATTTGTTTGGGTTTTTTTGCTGTTGAACTGAGATATTTATATATTTTGGATATTAACCCTTTATCAGTCATAACATTTGCAAATATTTTCTCCAACTCAGTAGGTTGTCTTTCATTTTGTCGATGGCTTCCTTTGCTGTGCAAAAGTTTTTATATTTTATTATGCTGCATTTATTTATTTTTACTTTTATTTCTTTTGTCTTAGGAGATAGGTCCAAAAAATATTGCTATGATTTATGTCAAAGAGTATTCTACCTATGTTTGCTTCGAGGACTTTTATGGTTTCTGGCCTTACAGTTAAGTCTTTAATCTATTTTATTTTGTTTATGTATATGGTATGAGAAATTGTTCTAATCTCATTTTTTTCCATGTAGCTGTTCAATTTTCCAGCACCACTTATTGAAGATAATGTCTTTTTCCATTGTATATTCCTGCCTTCTTTGTTGTAGATTAATTAACCATAAGTGGGTGGGTTTATTACTGGGCTTCCTATTTTATTTCATTAACCTATGTGTATATTTTCATGGCAGTACAATTCTGTTTTGACTACTGTAGCATTCTAGTATAGTTTGAAATCAGGGAGCATGATACCTCCAGCTCTTTCTTTTTTCTCAGGATTTCTTTGGCAATTTGGGGTCTTTTATGGTTCCATAAAAAATTTCAGATTATTTGTCTAGTTCTGTGAAAAATGTCATGGGTATTTGATGGGGATTGCATTAAATCAGTAGATTGCTTTGAATACTATGGACATTTTAATAATATTAATTCTTCCAATCCAAGAACATAGGATACCTTTCCATTTCTTTATATCATCTTCACATTCATTCCTCAATGTTTTATAGTTTTCAGAGCATAGGTCTTTCACCTCCTTGGTTAAGTTTATCCCTAGGAATTTTATTCCTTTTTAATGTGAATTTAAATGGGATTGTCATCCTTTCTCTTTCTGATTGGTCATTAATATTGAATAGAAAAGCAACACATTTCTATATATCTTGTATCCTGCAACAGTACTGAAATCATTTTTTAGTTCTAATAACTTTGTAGTGCTTTTTGGGGAGACTTTGGGGTTTCCTACATGTCATCATGTCATCTGCAAATAATGACAGTTTTATTTCTTTCCTTCCAAACTACATGCCTGTTATTGCTTTTCCTTGTTTGATTCCTGTGCCTAGGACTTCTAATACTATGTGAAATAGAAGTGGTGAGAGTGGGCATCCTTTTCTTTCCCTGATTTAGAGGAAATGCTTTTAGATTTCACCATTGAGTGTGACGTTGTGGTAGGTTTGTCATAAATGGCCTTTATTATGTTGAGGTATGTTCCCACTATGTCCACTTCCAGGAGAGTTTTTATCATAAATCGTTGCTGAATTTTCTCAAAAGCTTTTTCTACATCTATTGAGATAATCACATGATTTTTATTCTTCAATTGGTTGCCTTATTGATTTTCTGTCTGGATAATCAATCCATTGATGTCAGTGGGGTGTTAAAGTCTCCTACTATTATTGTATTATTGCCCAGATCTCCCTTTATATCTGTTAGTATTTTCTATATGTAGGTGCTTCTATATTGGGTGCATATATGTTAATGAGTGTAATATCCTCTTCTTTTACTGATCCCTTTATCATTATATAATACCTGTCTTTCTTTATGGCATTCATTTTTTTTAAACATCATTATTGGAGTATAATTGCTTTACAATGGTGTGTTAGTTTCTACTTTATAACAAAGTGAATCAGCTATACATACACATATATATCCATATCTCTTCTCTCTTGTGTCTCCCTCCCACCCTCCCTATCCCACCCCTCTAGATGGTCACAAAGCACCAAGTTAATCTCCATGTGCTATGCGGCTGCTTTCCACTAGCTATCTATTTTACATTTGGTAGCATATATTAGTCCATGCCAATCTCTCACTTCGTTCAAGCTTAACCTTCCCCTCCCCATCTCCTCAAGTCCCTTCTCTAAATCTGCATCATTATTCCTGTCCTGCCCCTGGGATCCTCACAACCATTTTTTGAAATATTCCGTATATGTAAGTTAGCATATGGTATTTGTTTTTCTCTTTCTGACTTACTTCACTATGTATGACAGACTCTAGGTCCATCCACCTCACTACAAATAACTCAAATTCGTTTCTTAGTATGGCTGAGTAATATTCAATTGTATATATGTGCCACATCTCCTATATCCATTCATCTGTCCATGGACACTTAGGTTGTTCCATATCCTGGCTATTGTAAATAGAGCTGAAATGAACATTGTGGTACATGTCTCTTTTTGAATTATGGGTTTCTCAGGGTATATGCCTAGTAGTGGGAATACTGGATTGTATGGTAGTTCTATTTTTTCATTTTTTAAGGAACCTCCATACTGTTCTTCATAGTGGCTATATCAATTTCCATTCCTACCAACAGTGTAAGAGGGTTCCCTTTTCTCCACACCCTCTCCAGGATTTACTGTTTGGAGATTTTTTTTTATGATGGCCATTCGAACTGGTGTGAAGTGATACCTCATTGTAGTTTTGATTTGCATTTCTCTAATGATTAGTGATGTTTAGCATTCTTTCATGTGTTTGTCAGCAATCTGTATATCTTCTTTGGAGAAATGTCTAATTAGGTCTTCTGCCCATTTTTGGATTGGGTTGTTAGTTTTGTGCATATTGAGCTGCATGAGCTGCTTGTAAATTTTGGAAATTAGCCCTTTGCCAGTTGTTTCATTTGCAAATATTTTCTCCCATTCTGGGTGTTGTCGTTTCGTCTTGTTTATGGTTTCCTTTGCTGTGCAAAAGTTTTTAAGTTTCATTAGGTCCCGTTTGTTTATTTTTGTTTTTATTTCCATTTCTCTAGGAGGTGGGTCAAAAAGGATCTTGCTGTGATTTGTGTCATAGAGTGTTCTGCCTGTTTTCCTCTAAGAGTTTTATAGTCTCTGGCCTTACATTTAGGTATTTAATCCATTTTGAGCTTATTTTTGTGTATGGTGTTAGGGAGTGTTCTATTTTCATTCTTTTACATGCAGCTGTCCAGTTTTCCCAGCACCACTTATTGAAGAGGCTTTCTTTTCTCCATCATATATTCTTGCCTTCTTTATCAAAAATAAGGTGACCATATGTGTGTGGGTTTTTCTCTGGGTTTCTATCCTGTTCCATTGACTTATATTTCTGTTTTAGTGCCATTACCATACTGTCTTGATTACTGTAGCTTTGTAATATAGTCTGAAGTCAGGGAGCCTGATTCCTCCAGTTTCATATTTCTTTCTCAAGATTGCTTTGGCTATTCGGGGTCTTTTGTGTTTCCATACAAATTGTGAAATTTTTTGTTCTAGTTCTGTGAAAAATGCCAGTAGTAGTTTGATAGACATTGCAGGGAATCTGTAGATTGCTTTGGGTAGTAGAGTCATTTTCACAATGTTGATTCTTCCAATCCAAGAACATGGTACATCTTTCCATCTGTTTGTATCATCTTTAATTTCTTTCATCAGTGTCTTATAATTTTCTGCATACAGGTCTTTTGTCTCCTTAGGTAGTTTTATTCCTAGGTATTTTATTCTTTTTGTGGCAACCATATATGGGAGTGTTTCCTTAATTTCTCTTTCAGATTTTTCATCATTGGTGTATAGGAATGCAAGAGATTTCTGTGCATTAATTTTGTTTCCTGCTACTTTACCAAATTCATTGATTATCTCTAGTAGTTTTCTGGTAACATCTTTAGGATTCTCTATGTATTGTATCATGTCATCTGCAAACAATGACAGCTTTACTTCTTTTCTGATTTGGATTCCTTTTATTTCTTTTTCTTCTCTGATTGCTGTGGTTTAAACTTCCAAAACTATGCTGAATAATAATGGTGAGAGTGGGCAACCTTGTCCTTTTCATGATCTTAGTGGAAATGTTTTGTTTTTCACCATTAAAAACGATGTTGGCTGTGGGTTTGTCATATATGGCCTTTATTTTGTTAAGGCAAGTTCTGTCTCTCCCTACTTTCTGGAGGTTTTTTTTTTTTATCATAAATGGGTGTTGAATTTTGTCAAAAAGTTTTTCTGCATCTATTGTGATGATCATATGGTTTTTATCCTTCAATTTGTTAATACGGTGTATCACATTGATTTATTTGCATATATTGCAGAATCCTTGCATTCCTGGGATAAGCTCCACTTGATCATGGTGTATGATCCTATTAATGTGCTGTTGGATTCTGTTTGCTAGTATTTTGTTGAGGATTTTTGCATCTCTGTTCATCATTGATATTGGCCTGTAGTTTTCTTTCTTTGTGACATCTTTGTCTGGTTTGGGTATCATGGTGATGGTGGCCTTGTAGAATGAGTTTGGGAGTATTCCTCTCTCTGCTATCTTTTGGAAGCGTTTGAAAAGGATAGGTGTTAGCTCTTCTCTAAATGTTTGATAGAATTCACCTGTGAAGCCAGCTGGTCCTGGGATTTTGTTTGTTGGAAGATTTTTAATCACTGCCTCAATTTCAGTGCTTGTGACTGGTCTGTTTATATTTTCTATTTCTTCCTTGTTCAGTCTAGGAAGGTTGTGCTTTTCTAAGAATTTGTCCATTTCTTCCAGCCTGTCCATTTTATTGGCATATTGTTGCTTGTAGAAATCTGTCATGATCCTTGTTGACCATTGAGGGGAGCCAGGTCTTTGTGTTGAGATGGAGACATCTGGGAGACCTCTTGCCAATTAATATTCCCTGGGGTTGGGACTTCTTTGGGAATCCAATGTCCTGGACTCAGCTCTCCCACCTCAGAGGCTCAGGTCTCACCCCTGTCCAGAGCACCATGACCCCGCAAGCTGTATCGTGTGGAAACAAAGGGAAAAATAAAGAAAACAAACAGACACACAGAAGGACACACACACACACACACACACACACACACACACACACACACACATACACAAAGGAGAGAAAACAAAAAAGAAGAAAGCAACCAAATAAACGAACACAAAAGTGAAAACAAACACTGAAAATAAATAACAAAAGCATAAAACCCAAAACAAATTAAAAGCAGAAAGCAAACTCTAGGTAGGTCTCTGGACCTTCTGTGTGCACTGTGGGGCCAGCTCAGACTCTGACCTGGCCTTACTCCTCCATGTACTTGCCCCCAAAGTCCACAGGCTCAATTGTGGGAACACTCATTATCTATTCAGATATTCCACAGATGCAGGGTTTACCAGGCTGATTACAGGGATTTAATCTGCTGTTCCTGCAACTGCACAGAGAGAGTTCCCTTTCCCTTCTTTGATCTCACTACCCCTGGAGTTCAAATTTGGTTTTGGCCCTGTCTCTGCACTGGGTCACCCTCAGGCGTCTGTTCCCCACCCAGGCAAGGGGCGGCAAAAGCAGTGGCTAATTAGGGCTCACTTGCTCACTCAGGCCAGGGAGAAGAAGGGATACGACAGTCACAATTAGGATATTCAGGGACTGACTTCAGCAGCAGAGACCAGCAGGAAGTTGCAACAGTCTGAGGTGTGCCATTTGCTCTCCCTGGGAATTTGGCCCCAGCTCACAGGACCCTTGGCAGTGGTGGGTTGCACAGACTCCCATGAAGGTTTGGTCGGTGACCTGCGCTTGCTCACAGGAACCCTGGTGGCAGCAGCGGCTGTGGTAGGTAGCCATCGTGCCCACCTCTGGGGTCCTAGATAGCAGCTGTGGCTTGCACCCAGTCCTAGAGGTCATGTAGGTGGTGCCCTGCTCTCTGTGAGCACACAGAGAAAGAAGCTCCTATGGCGGGCACACCCGTCTCCTCATGAACCCACAACAATGGTCTTGACTCTCTGGAAGGGCCAGGTTTCTTCCTGGACTCCCTCAGCTGTGGCGCACTAGCCCCCTCAGGCTGTCTTCATGCAGCCAACTGAAGTTCTCTTCCTGGGGTCTGACCTCTGCCTAAGCCTCAGCACCCAGTCCCCACCAACCCTGGCAGGCAAGCAAGCGTCTCAGGCTGGGGAGTGCTGGTTGGCACTGATCCTCTGTGTGGGATTCTCTCCACTTTGCCCTCTGCACTCTTTTCGCTGCACTCTCCCCTGAGGCTCTGAAGCTCTCCCATGTCCCTGCCATCCAGGGGGCTACCTAATGTGTGGAAACTTTTCCTCCTTCACACCTCCCTCCCAGAGGTGCATGTCCTCTCCTAATTCCTTTGTCATTTTTTTTCTCCTGTTTTCTGTTGCCTTACCCAATTATTGGAGATTTTCTTGCCTTTTTGGAAGTCTGAGGTCTTCTGCCAGTGTTCAGTAGGTGTTCTGTACGAGTTGTTCCACATATAGATGTATTTTTGATGTATATGTGGGGAAGAAGGTAAGCTCCACATCTTACTCCTCTGCAATCTTCCCAAAACTCCCATCCTTTCACTTTCAATCTTTGTTTGTCTTTCACCCTAAAGTGAGTCTGTCATAGGCAGCATAATGTAGGTTCTTGGGGGGGTTTTTTATACAATCTCTAACTCTGTGTCTTTTGATCAGCACATTTATCCCATTGACATTTAAAGTAATTATTGATAGGTATGTAATTACAGACATTTTAATCCTTGTTTTCCAGTTGTTTTTGTAGTTCTTCTTTGTTCATTTCTTCTTCTTTTTGTTTTTCATTCTGTGGTTTGATGATTTTCTTTTGTAGTATGCTTGAATTCTTTTCTTTTTATTCTCTGTGATTCTACTGTATGTTTTTGATTTGTGGTTATCATGTAGTACAAGTATGTTGGCCCATAACTATACATATCTGCTTTAAACTGATAGTCATTCAAGTTCAAACTCATTCTAAAAGATCTACATTTTTATACTCCCCTCCCCCACATTTTGTGATTTTGATATCCTATTTTACATCTTCATACTTACCCTTTTACTATTAATTGTGGTTATAATTGCTTTTACAATTGTTTGTTTTTTAATCTATGTACTGGTTTATTTAAGTGATCTTCAATCCTTTTATATATTAGCTTTTGTATTGTTATTTTCCCTTTCCTATAGATTCTCACTTCTTTTCTATTTAGAGAAGACCCATCGATATTTATTTTATTGTAGGTTCAGTAGTTCCGAGTTGTTTTAGTTTTTTCTTGTCTGAGAAATTCTTTATCTCTCCTTCTATTCTAAATGATAATCTTGCTGGGTAGTGTATCCTACATTGCAGGCTTTTCTGTTTGAAGACTTTGCATATATCATGACACTCTGGCCTGCAAATTTCTTCAGAGAAATCAGCTGATAGCCTCACGAGGGTTCCTTTCTAACTGACTCTTTGTTTTTCTCTTGCTGCCTTTACAATCCTCTCTTTAAATTTCACCTTTTTAATTACAATATGTCTTGGTGTGAAATGGTTTGAGTTTGTCTTGTTTGGGACCCTCTGTGTTTCCTATAACTGGATACCTATTTCTTTCTTTAGGTTTGGAAACTTTTCAGCCATAATTTCTTCAAATACATTTTTGATCTCCCCTCTCTCTCTTCTCCTTCTAGAACCCCTATTATGCATAGGTTGCCATACTTTATATTAACCCATAGGTCTCATATGTTGCTTTTACTTTTTTTTTTCACTTGTCTTTCTGTCTGCTGTTCTGATTGGATGATTTCTATTATTCTATCTTCCAGATCACTTATTTGTTTTTCTGTATTACTTAATGTGCAATAACATCACTTCTAGATTGGTTTTTATCTCAACAATTGACTTGTCTATTTTTGATTGGTTCATCTTTAAAGTTTCTAGTTCCTCGTTACAGTGATCTGCATTTCTATTGATAACTTTTCTTAATTCCTTTAGCATTGTAATTACCCTCTTTTTGAACTTGCAGTATAGTAGATTGGTGAGGTCTGTTTCCTTTTTTGTTCTTTTAGGGGATTTCTCTTATTGTTTAAATTGGGAGTAGTTCCTCTGCATTTTCATTTTACCTAACTTCCTCTCTATATATAAATTTAGGAGAAACAGTTAACTACTGCGGCCTTGAAGGGGTGTTTTAATTTGGGAACATCCCTTTGTAGACTGTGTGTCCAATATTTTTGGTGCAAAGGCTGGTTTTGGTATGGATGCCAGCCACATCTTTCCTCAGAATGTGCTGACTGTTATCCCCTTGATAGGGCATGTGGTTGGTGTTTTGGGTCCAGAGACTGTGCTGGATGTGAGGCAGGTCTTCCTCTTTGCTTCATGGCTATCTCTGTACCTATAACCTGTGTGGCATGGTGTCTGCTCTGCAATTGTTAGGGTAAAGGCCCTAAGGGTTGGAGTCCATTAGGCTCCATTGCCCTTGAGTAAATGTCCTACCTTAAAGGAAGTGATTGTTGAAGCATGTGAAGCCAATGAGGTCTCAGCAAACTTATGCACTGCCCATGTATGTGTCCATGGTTCTGCTCAGAAGCAGCCCAAGGTCGAGTCCTTTCTCTGCTGTGTTTGTCCCAGATCTAGTGCAAGACTTTGATGTGGAGTAGGCTGTGGTTTGCAATTTAGGGTTGTGGCTGCGGGAATTGAGTTGGCCTTTGTGCTTCCTGAGATCTGGGCTGCCTCTATGGCAGACTTCTCCCAGGACCTGTCTGCCCCAGATCTAGGGCTAAGCTACGGCATGGAGTGGGTGGAGGCAGGGTGCTTTTGCTGGGCAAGGAAACACTGCATATTCCTGCCCAGGTCCTGTCTGACCAAGATTCAGTGTTAGCACATTCTTGTGGTGCCGACCACTGTGTACACTGACAGGGTTTGCCCATCTAGTTTCACCTCCTTGTGCACAAACTGACAGTGTCTACACAGACTTGCCACCCACACCAGTGCATGCACTGAATGGTGTCCACGGCTCTGCCTAGATCACACCCCAGGCACCTGGGTCTGTCTCTTTGTAGCTAGACTGAATCTTTGCCTTGATCTTGTGCTAGGCTGTGATGTGGAATGAGCAGAGCTGGGATGTTCACTCCCTCAGATTGGGAAATATAGTGAGGTGGCAGCAGCCAGTGCAAGGCTCTCTCTTCTCTGATTTTTAGCAAGCCAACATGTTCACACTCTTCATGAATAGAGTCTAGGTTTCTCCAGCCCTTCTATCTGTCTCAGTAGATTTCCCAGGAGGCAAGGGGGCTTGTCTCCTCTGTGCTGGACCTCAGGACTAGGTTTCCCAGATTGTGAGTTGACCTACTCACAACCCAGGGTGAGGGTCCACCTGTATGGATCTTCTTCTTCTTACAGATCCCTCCCAGGGGCACATGTCCTGACATGATGCCTTTATTTACTTGTCCTACCCAGTTACATGGAGATCTTTTTTGCAGCTTTGGTATTATAGGAGTTCTCCTGCCACTTTCCAGTTAGTTTTCCATGAGAATTTTTCCACGTGTAGATGTATTTTTGAGGTATTTGTAGGGGAAGGTGAGCTCCAAATCCTCCTATTCTGCTGTCTTGACCCCCTCTCAATAGTTATTTTAATAGTCATCTTTATTATGTGAATATACTGCAATACACTTAAGCCATCTTGTTTAACATTCAGTTTTGTTCTTTATATTTGCCTTTGATTCATTTGACAAATATTTAATAAGTGTTTGCCATATGTCAGGCACTATGTATGTCACTAGGAATATAGCAGGGGTATGTGTGTGTGTTTGTGTGTGTGTGTGTGTGTGTGTGTGTGTAGTCTTCATAACGCTTCAGTTCAAGCTATTATAAATAATGCTACCACAAAAAAACTCGAATAATAAATCTATATCTGTCTTTTCTCAATATGTCTTTTGCATAGACTCTTAAGAGTGGAATTACTAAGTTAGAGGATATGAACATTACAAGGCTGTTGATATAAATTGCCAAATATCTCATTAGAAAGGTTGTATCATTTTATGAGCTTGTAAAAGTTATTCAGGCAGGCATCATGTCTGTCTTCCTTATACAACTATATTCTCATCACGTAAGACAATGCCTGGAACATTTTAGATGGTTTATACATGTTTTTAAAAAGTAAATGAGTAAACAAAACCTCATCAACAATCTATTAGATAGTGGCTATCTCACCTCTCTTCGCCATAATGTAGTTTAATGACTAAAAGTATACTTTCAAGCCAGGCTACCTGGTTGTGCATTTTTCCTTTGTTTCTTAGTAGCTTTGTGAGCTTGGGCAAATTACTTGACCTCTGTAAGTCTCAATTTTCTCATCTGTAAAGTGGAGCTAATGCAATTGTTGACCTCTTACGGTTGTTGTAAAGGTTAATACACTGATCCTTAAATATTGCCTGCCATATAATAAGCACTCAATAAATGTTAACTCTAGCTATTTTTATAGTTTTTAAAATTCTATATTAAAAGACTAAATTTACCAGTATAGTATCTCATTGTTATATGCTGAAGTCACTTGATCATGATTATATATACACATTCTGAGTCTTAGAGTTTCTCTTATTAATTTGTATATATTCTGTGTTAAAAAAAAGAAAATGAAACAAGCAAACAAACCTTAGAATCTTGAGACATATAGATCTTTTTGAATTCTGATTCTATCACTAACTTTGTGAATTTGAGGGAGGTAATTAACTTCTCTGTGCCTCCATTATGTTGTCTATATCATGAAGATAGCAAAAACGTCTACTTTAAAAGCTTTTGCTAATGATTAAATGACCTATACTTACAAAGCACTTTTTAAACTTCCAGATATATAGTACAGTAATGGCTCAATCAGTGTTAGTTATTTCCACATCTCACCAAGACTGTGACCGTCCTCTTGTTTCAAAATCACTTTCCATCCCTATTCCTTTTCCCATACTACTTCTAGACTAGTCTTACAAAGGACAGCTTTGCTCACGATATTTATCTCTCTCTGCTCAAAAACCTAGACTGTCTCCCCATTACTTACTAAATTAAGTCCAAACTTAGCCTAGCATTTTAAATCTTTCCACTTTCTGATTTCAAATTACCTTTACCGCCTTCTCTACATCAATGCCTCTTCCCCAAATTGGACTCCTTGCTGTTCTCTGAATCATCACTTTCACTTCTCCACACATTTACTGTTATGGACTGAGCATTTGTGTGCTCCTAAAATTCATAGGTTGAAGACCCAACCCCCAGCGCAATGGTATTAGGAGGTGGGGCTTTGGGGAAGTAATTAAGTTTAATGAGGTAATGAGGGTAGAACCCCCATGATGGTTTCAATGCCCTTATGAGAAGAGGGAGAGACACCAGAGCTTCCTATCTGTCTGCCATCTGCAAGCCATGAAAAAGCTCTAACCAGGAACCAAAACTGACTGGCACCTTAATCTTGGGCTTCCTAAACTTCAGAACTATAGAAATAAATGTCTGTTATTCAAGCCACCCAAGCCTATGGTATTTTGTTATGGCAAAACAACCTAAGACACTTACTTATGCTAATCTCTTTGCTTGAAATGCCTTTTATTCCATGTATATCTAGCAAAATTCATGCAAGTCTGATTCAAATGCCATCTGTTCCAAGTAAGGTTTCTTGTCCCCTTGATGAAAAGATGTGCTTAGTGCCTCCTCTGAAGACAAATTGCAGTACTTTGTATACTTGTGTTATCCTCCATGGGACAATAAGCTGCTTAAGGCAGGGACATTGTCCCCTTTATCTTCCAGTGCTAAATACCCAATCGGTGCTCAACATCAACTTGTTAAATTGAAAACCTAGTAATTATAACTGGAATGCAAAAAAGAAGACTAATTCCTGGGCTTGTTTCTCAGAATTCCAATACTAAGTTGCTTTGGTGAAAAGTAGGGGACTGTTGAATACGTTCTAGGAAGAAGATGAAAAGATTACTGAAAATATTTTTAGAAATGTATTTATTTGATAAAAAAAGTTTTATGGAGAACCTACTGGGTATATGTAAGGTGATTCTGTTGTAAGCATAGTCTTTGGTCCTAAAAGCTTAAAGCTTCTCAGACTAATATGTTTCAATTCATTTGCCAGGCAAGAGAGAAAGGGAGGCAGAGCAAGTGTGCAGGCAAGAATGGGTTAAAAAAAAAACTTGCCAAAAGTTTTATAAAGATGCAATAGAGTTAGAGGGAGTAAAACAAAAACAAAACAGAAACTTGATTGAGATGTCCAAATACAAGAAAACCACAGAATTTCTCCCTTCTTCCTACCCTGGCAGCCTAGCCTGAATCACTCATTCATCTTTTATTCATTCATTTGTTCTATTCAACAAACGTTTACTGAGTGACTATTATGTGGAGAACTGTGCTTGGCCTGTAGGGGAGAAAAGGGAGCTCACAGTCTGGGAGCAGAGGTAGCTACATAAATAATAATTATACTAGCCAGACAGCATAAAGAGTGTGTATTCTGGGAGATCAAGAGAAGCAGGGGCCATTGGGCTGGAGTTAACTCACAGAGTGAAGCAAATCATAAAGTTTCTTCCTGCTGCTATTCAGGCAGCTCCAGAATCCGTGAGGAGCATCTCTGACATTTGTGGAAATTATGGCACATTTGTGATCCTTTGACCGCATATTTTCTTGTCAGTTTTTCTCCAAACTGGTGCAAAAAGGGTTCGGGGTGGCATTTGGGGATTTTACTTCTCTTTGTTTTTGTTTTCATTCTTAAATTTGAATTCATTATATGTGCTGTCCATTCTTTCTCTGAATATGGTTTCCCCAATTTTAAAATGGTAGTTGGTAGGAAAAATACAGTACCATACACTACACAGCTTTTGCTTTATTGCCAGTGTTTCTGACACAGTCATGGATGCCTTTTTATTATAAAAGCCTAGCTGACCAGTTTTTCTGTACATCTGAGAGTTTGATTCATTATAATCAGCTGCCAAATAAGTTCTTATACAAATAATTCCTATCTAAAGAAGGTGTTTCATTTCTAGGGGTTTTATATCTTATGAGCCAGTCAACAGCACTTGTGGCACAGCTTCTAGGTGACAATGTATCAAGTGCTTTGAGGAATTTTTGAAACAGCACATGCAGCCCATGTGCACAAACAACAAAACACTCACAGCTATAATCAGCCATAAATGGCAAAAGATTCAGGATAAAGGGAGAAAGCAAGCCAGATCAAGCTAATGGAACTAGTAGGCTGACCACAGACCACCATTTGGTGGGCACCAGTGTCTCATCACAAAGGCAACTAAACATTCAAGTTACATCTGTCTGCTCCGTCTCAAATCATTGGGACAGATGGTCTCCATTCCTTAAGCCCTTTGCTTCTAGAACACAGCATGAAGAAGACAGATCTGGTGTTGGAATTGGATTGATGAAGATTTGAATCCTGGATCTGTCACGTACTAACTCTGTGGCTGTGAGTAATTAATTGATTTCCCTTCTCCCATTGTGCAGAATGGAGATGGCAATCACACCTGCTTCACTGAATTATTTTGAAAATTCAATGAAATTATAAATACAAAGTGCATGGAAGATAGTTTATGTACCCAACAAATACAAGCTCTTTTCCTTCTGACCTTTTCATGAGATGCAAAGAACACAGCATTTAGGAGTCAGAAGATATCAACTAGTTATGTGACTCTGGTCAAGTCATACAAACTTTCCAGGCCTCAGTTTTCTTACCTTACTTACAAACTTGTTGGAAGTGCTCCAGAGCAAAATGGATGAGAATATAAAATTATTTTGCAAAACCATTATGCAATGGAAATGTAAGGTGTTCTCATTAGTATGCTCAGCAGCACTTCTATTATCATGAGGAAGATAATCTAGTTATTGCCACTCTCCTAAATTTATTTTCAACCTTCCTTCCTCCTAAATTTATTTTCAACCTTCCTTCATCCTAAATTTATTTTCTAATAGAATGAGTCAAACCTGCTGCTGTTGCTAATTAAAATGCTCTTATAGGTGAATGAAAATATCACTCGCCGTGTGCGTGTGTGTGTGTGTGTGTGTGTGTGTGTGTGTGTGTGTGTGTGTGTATGTGAATGGGTGATTGAGGGGTTGGGCGTTTCATATATCAATCTACTCTTTTAAGCACCTCATTTCTTGGAAGTTTGAATTTCAGGCCATTTTTTTTCCTCTGAGGCTCAGAGTAAACTAATTAGATTTGTTTTGTCCAGTATGTGTGTTTCTTTTTCTTATAAATGTATTTTTATTGCAGAAGAAATTATGCAAACTAAAGAAAAGAATAAAGTAACCCATTGCCCTAGCACATCCACTGTGAACTTTTTGGCATTTTGATACTTTTGCCAAGTGTTTCTCTCCATTGTGAAGGTAGAAATAAAATCAAAAGGAGAGAACAATACACAGCTCAATAAAAAACAGATTTCCCTAAAATTAACAGCCATTCAGGAATCTTTTTTGCCTTGTCATTCTGTCCTATGCTCACAGGCAAGGACTCTCTTACACTCTGGATATTCCTTACAAAAGCCCTTGTCAAAGTGTGGTTTTAGAACCACCTGCATCAAAGTCATCTAAGAGCATGTTAAAAATGCGGTACCACAGGACCCACCCAAGACCGATTGAATTAGAACATCTCGCAGTGGTGCTGCCAAACTACATTTTTAACAGGCTCCCTAGATGATTCTATAACAATAATGAATGTCTCAAATAAATTTAATAGAAAAACTTTATAAAATATGCAAACATGGTAAAAAATTCAAACAGTTCAAAAGAGTATACAATGAAAAATAAACCTTCATATATCCCTGGTTGTACACTGCTCTCCTACCCAGACACAACCACTGTTACCCATTTGTTGAATACCCTCCTAGAAGTATTTTTTTAGCATATATAAGCATTACGACTATATAAATATGTATATGAATATGTATATGTGTATATATACATGTATATATATGCTTGATAATCTGCATGTCAATAAACTAGACAATTGTGATACACACTCCAGTTACACAATCATTATAGATACTGCCTAGTATAGTGTTTGGCATGGAATAGCTGCCCCAAATACTTTTTAAATTGAGATATAATTATAATATCATATATTTCACTCATTTAAAGTATAAAATTCAGTGGAATTTAGTATATTCACAATGTTGTGCAACTATCACCACTATTTAACTTGAGAACATTTTTATCATCCCCAAAAAGAAACCCCATACCCATTAGCAGTCACTCCCCATTCTTCTTTTCCCCCAGCCCCTGGCAACCACCAATCTACTTTCTGTCTCTTTGGAATTGATTATTCTTGACATTTCATATAAATGAAAACATACAGTAAGTGACTTCTTGTGTCTGGCTATGTGCACTTAGCATATTTTCAAGGTTCATCCTCATTGTACCATGTACTAGCACTTTATACTCACTTCCCTCAGCACCATTTGTTTAAAGACTATTCTTTTCTCCATTGAATTATTTTGGCATCCTGGTTGAAAACCAATTAACCACGAATACATCATATTATTTCTGGACTCTAAATTCTATTCCATTAATCTATAAATCTATTCTTATGCCAGTACCACAATGTATTTATTACTGTAACTTTGTAGCAAGTTTTGAAACCGGGAAATATGAGTCCTCCAATTTTATTCTTATTTTTCAAGATTGTTTTGGCTATTCTGGGTACCTTACATTTCCATATACATGATTTTTTTTCCATTTACTTAGGTCTTCTTTAATTTACTTCAACAATATTTGCAGTTTTTTTCCTTTTGTATTGAAGTATAGTTGATTTACAATGTTTCAGGTGCACAGCAAAGTAATTCAGGTACACACATATATTATATTATATATATATATATATTTTTCAGATTCTTTTCCATTATAGGTTATTACAAAATATTCAATATACTTCTCTGGGCTGTACAGTAGGTCCTTGTTTATCTATTTTATATATAGTAGTGTGTATATGTTCATCTCAAATTCCTGACTTATCCCTCCCCCCTTTCTTTTTTGGTAACCATAAGTTTGTTTTCTATGTCTGTAAGTCTATTTCTGTTTTGTAAATAACTTGATTTGTATATTTTTTTAGATTCCACATATAAGTGATATTGTATGATATGTGTCTTTCTCTGTCTGACTTAGGAGACACTAGGTCCATCCATGTTGCTTCAAATGGCATTATTTCATTCTTCTTTATGGCTGAGTAATATTCCATTCATATGTATGTATGTGTATATATATGTATATATGTGTGTGTATATGTAACATATATATATGTGGTATATATATATATATATATATATATATATATATATATACCACATCTTCTTTTTCCATTCATCAATGGACATTTAGGTTGCTTCCATTCTTGGCTATTATAAATAGTGCTCCTATGAACATTGGGGTGCATGTATCTTTTCGAATTAGAGTTTTCATCTTTTCCAGATATATGCCAAGGAGTGGAATTGCTGGATCATATGGTAGCTCTATTTTTAGTTTCTTAAGGAACCTCCATACTTTTCTCTATAGTGGCTGCACCAATTTACATTCCCACCAACAATGTACAAGAGCTCCTTTTTCTCCACACACCCTCCAGCATTTATTATTTGTAGACTTTATTTTTATCAGAGTATAGTTGCTTTACACTGTTGTGTTAGTTTCTGCTGTACAGCAAAGTGATACAGCCATGCATATACATATATCCCATCTTTCTGGATTTCCTTCCCATTTAGGTCACCACAGAGCACCAAGTAGACTTCCCTGTGCTACACAGTAGGTTCTCATTAGTTATCTATTTTATACATAATAGTGCATATATGTCAATCCCAATCTCCCAATTCATCCTACCCTCACCCTCTTTCCCCCTTGTTATTGATATGTTTGTTCTCTTCATCTGTGTCTCTATTTTTGCTTTGCAAATAAGATCATCTTTACCGTTTCTCTAGATTCCACATGTATGAGTTAATATATGATATTTCTTTTTCTCTTTCTGACTTACTTCACTCTGTATGACAGTCTCTATGTCCATCCACGTCTCTGGAAATGACACAATTTTGTTCCTTTTTATGGCTAAGTAAGATTCCTTTGTATACATGTACCACATCTTCTTTATCCATTCATCTGTTGATGGATATTTAGGTTGCTTTCATGTCCTGGCTATTGTAAATACTGCCACAATGAACATTGGGGTGCATGTATCTTTTTGAATTATGGTTTTCTCTAGGTATATGCCCAGGAATGGGATTGCTGGTCACATGGTAGTTCTATTTTTAGTTTTTTAAGGAACCTCCATACTGTTCTCCATGGTGGCTGTATCAATTTACATTCCCACCAGCAGTGCAAGAGGGTTCCCTTTTCTCCACACCCTCTCCAGCATTTATTTTTTGTAGATTTTTTGATGATGGCCTTTCTGACTGGTATGAGGTGATACTTCATTGTAGTTTTGATTTGCATTTCTCTAATAATTAGTGATGTTGAGCATCTTTTCATGTGTTTGTTAACCACCTGTATGTCTTCTTTGGAGAAATATCTATCTACGTCCTCTGCCCAATTTTTGAATGGGTTGTTTGTTTCTTTGATATTGAGCTATATAAGCTGTTTGTATATTTTGGAAATTAATTCCTTGTCAGTTGCCTCATTTGCAAATGTCTTCTCCCGTTCTGTAGGTAGTCTTCTAGTTTTGTTTATGTTTCCCTTTGCTGTGCAAAAAGGTTTAAGTTTAATTAGGTCCTATTTCTTTATTTTTGCTTTTGTTTCCACTACTCTAGGAGATGAAGCTAAATTAATAATGCTGCCATTTTCAATTTTCTGCATACATGCTTTGAAGTTCTTTTGTCTACTTTATCCTTATATATTTTATTATTTTTAAGTTACAGTAAATGTAATTATTTTCTTAATTTCATTTTTGAATTGTTTATTCCTACTGTATAGAAATATAATTGATTTTTGTATATTGATCTCATATCTTGCAACCTTGATGAACTCATTTGTTAGCTCTAATAGTTTTTTGGTTAATCCTTATGATGTTTTCTATATAGAAGATCATGACATCTGCAAATAGAGGTAGTTTTATTTCTTCCTTTCCAATCATGGATTACTTTTATTTCATTCTTCTTCCTAATTGCCCTAGTTAGAATCTCTAGTACAATGTTGAATAAAAATGAGAGTCCTCATCCTTGTCTTATTTCTGATCTTATGGGGAAAACATCTAGTCTTTACCATGAAATATTAAGTTAGCTGTGGGATTTGTGTACAGGCACTCTATAAGGTTTAGGAAGTTCCTTTACATTCCTAGTATGTTGAGGGTTTTTACCATTAAAGGGTGTTGGATTTTAACAAATGCTTTTTTCTGTGTCTATTGAAATGAACATATGGTTTTTATCCATTAGTATAATAATATGGTATAGTACATTAATTGATTTTCACAGGTTGAACCAACCATGCAATCCAGGGATAAATCCCACTTGGTCATGATATATAATCCTTTTTATATGTTGTTGGATTTGTTTTTTTTTTTTTAGTATTTTGTTAATGATTTCTGTGTCTATATTCATAAGCAAAATTGGTCTGTAGTTTTATTTTATTGTCAGGTTTTGATATCAGACTAATACTGGCCTTAAAAAGTGAGTTGAGTGGCATTCCCTCCTCTTCTATTTTTTGGAAGAATGTGTGAAAATTTGGTATTAATCCTCTTGTTATTGATTTCTAATGACATACCATACTCAGGGTAGATATTTGGTATGATTTCAATCTTCATGAATTTGCTAAGAATTGTTTTATGGCTTAACATGCGGTCTATCCTAGAAAATGTTCCATATGCTCTTGAGAAGAATGTGTATTCTGCCGTTGTCTGATGGATTGGATTGTTCTGTGTATGTCTGTTAGTGTTATTTGATCTATAGTGTTTTTCAAATTTGCTGTTTCCTTATTGATTCTCTGTCTGGATGATATATCCATTGTTGATAGTGGAGTACTGAAGTCCCCAGATACCACTGCATTACTGTTTATTTCTCCTTTTAGCTCTGTTCGCTTTTGCATTATATGTTTAGGTGCCCAATTTGGTGCATAAACATTTACAATTTTTATATCTTCTTGACATATTGTCCCTTCATCATTATATGACCTTCTTTGTCTTTTTTTTACTGATATAAGAATAGCTACCCCTGCCTTATTTGGTTATCATTTGCTTGAAATATCTTTTTCCATCCCCTCACTCTTAGTCTATGTGTGTCTTTAAGGCTAAAATGAGTCTCTTGTGGGCAGAATTGTGTTAGATTTTATTTATCCATTCAACCATTCTTTGTCTTTTAATTGGAGAATTTAATCTATTTACATTTAAAGTAATTATTGATAGGTAAGGAATTACTATTGCCATTTTGTTGATTTCTGGTTGTTTTGTAGATCCCTTGTTCCTTGCTTCTTAACTTGTTGTCTTTTTCTGTGTTTTTGATATCTTTTGGTATCAGTATGCTTTTACTTCTTTATCATGTTCTTTTGTGTAACTGCTTCAGGTTTTTCCTTTGTGGTTTCCATAAGGCTTACAAGAAAAACCTTAAAATGATAACACCCTGTTTTAAACTAATAACAACTTAACGTCAATAGTATTCATGAGTTTTACACTTTTACTTCTCCTCTCCTTCACATTTTAGGTTATTGATGCTACAATTTATATGTTTTATATTGTGTAACCAATAACAGATTATTGTAGACATGGTTATTTTTACTATGTTTTTTTCTTAACTTTTAAACTGGTGTTGAAAGTGAATTACACACCACCATCACCATATTGCAGAATCTAACTTTAACAATATATTTACCATTACCACTGAGTTTTATGTTACCTTCTTATTTTATTTATTTATTTATTTTTCGGTACACAGGCCTCTCACTGTTGTGACCTCTCCCATTGCAGTGCACAGGCTCTGGACACGCAGGCTCAGTGGCCATGGCTCACGGGCCCAGCCGCTC
Organism: Aethalodelphis obliquidens; assembly: GCF_003676395.1. Classification (NCBI taxonomy): domain Eukaryota; kingdom Metazoa; phylum Chordata; class Mammalia; order Artiodactyla; family Delphinidae; genus Aethalodelphis; species Aethalodelphis obliquidens. The sequence continues at coordinate 256,382 of NW_020838061.1, forward strand.
CATGACATGTGGGATCTTCCCGGACCAGGGCACAAACCCGTGTCCCCTGCCTTGGCAGGTGGACTCTCAACCACTGCACTACCAGGGAAGCCCCTTTCTTATGTTTTTATGATGTTGATTATCATTCTTTTATTTCCACTCAAAGAACTCCCTTTAGGAAGATAGGTCTTAAAGGGGGTATGGCAGATCTAGTGGTGATGAACTCCTTTGGCTTTTGTTTGTTCAGAAAAACCTCTATCTCTATTTCTGAAGGACAGCTTTGACAGGCATAGAATACTTGATTGACTTATTTTCCAATATTTTGAATATATCTTTTCATTTTCTCCTGACCTGAAACATTTCTGTGAAAAAAGCCACTGATAGTCTTATGGGGGTTCCTTCGTATGTACTTATCTCTTTTCTCTTGTTGCTTTCAAAATTATTTCTTTATCTTTGGATTTTGACAATTTAATTATAATGTGTTTCAGTGTAAACTTATTCAGGTTCAACCTATTTGGCATCTTTTGGGTTTCATGGATCTGAATGTCTTCCCAGGTTTGGGAAGTTTTTGGCCACTATTGCTTTAAATATACTTTCTGTCCTGTTCTCTTTCTCTTTTCCTTTTGGAATTCCCATAATGAGGATATTGTTTCTTTTGTTTGTCTCTTATAAGTCCCACGGGCTTTCTTCACTCTTTTTCATTCTTTTTTCTTTTTGTTCCTCTAATTTCAAATGTCCTGTTTTCTAGGTCACTGATTCTTTCTTCTGTATGGTCAAGTCCACTTTTGAAGTTATCTATTGATTCTTCACTCCAGTCATTGTATTTTTCAGCTCTGGAATCTCTGTTTAATTTTTTATTGTTTCTATTTCCTTGTTGAACTTCTCATTTTGCTCATTTATGGTTTACCTAATTTCATTTAACTGTCTGCCTGTGTATTCTTGTAGTTTACTAAACTACTTTAAGAGAATTAGTCTGAATTCTTTGTCTGACAGTTTATAGGTCTCCATTTATTTAGGGTCAGTTACTGGAGTTTTATTAATTTCCTTTTGTGTTGTCATGTTTATCTTATTTTTCATGATCCTTGATTTCTTAAAAGGGTATCTGTGATTTTTAGTAAGTGGTCTCCTCTTTCAGACTTTACAGGTTTGCTTTGGCAGAGACAGTTCTTCAGCAGTCAGCTCAATTTGAGTGTCTGGGCATGTCTGCTGGTAATGTCCTTCTGCAGGTGGGACTTGCTATAAAGGACTATTTAGGGGTGAGGTCACTGACCAAGCTCTGATATCTGGGGGAGGGAATGCTGCTGACTGAAAACAGTTGCATAGGACTGCTGGCTTGGTTCTCTGCCCAAGTGAGATGGAAGAATGGGCTCCATGGTTGACTGGGTTCTTTCATAAGGTTTTCTACACTGTCAGAACTGGGTACTACACTCAGAAGTAGGCAGGGCTATGAATTGTCTTTCCTAATATGACAGGGCAGCAGGACAAGCCACAGGGCCTGCCCATCTTGCTGTTTGGAGACCAGAATTAGGCAGGACTCTGCATTGAATTCTACAGCCAGACAGGGACACCAGTTTTGCTCTGCAGATGAGGAAAGCCACAGGTTGTGCTCTCTGTTCAAGTGCCATTGTATGTAGTATTGGTTGGGCTATACAGCTTTGGCTATTTCTCTGGTCAGGCAGGCCAAAGACTGTATTCAGCAATGGGAGAAGCTATGAATTAGTTTCCCTGCCTGGGTGGAGGAGGAGAACCAGCTCTAAGGCTTGCATGGTTTTTTTTTTGTCATCTTGACTGAAGCCAACCTGTGTCCCAAGTAGTCTGGCCAAACAGGGATACTGGTCTTGCTCTGCAGATGATCAGCTCTGCCTGCTGAACTTTGTTCATGTGTCACTGAGCTACACAGCTTCCAGTTGTCCTGACCAGCCTTTTTGATCTGGCAGAGCTGTAAGTTACACTCAGTAGTTGACCAGGATATGACTCAGGTTCCCTGCCTGGGTGGGATAGGAAAGCTAGTTCCAAGCAACCTACCAGATATTCCAGATCAGGCATTTTGGTCAGGAGGGGCCAGGAGCTATACTCAGCAGTGGCAGGGATACGAATTAGCTCCCTGCATGTGTGACATGGGAGGGCCCACTCAAAGCAGGCTCCCAGGTGTTCCAGATCAGACTTCCTGGTCAGGAGGGGACCAGAAACTACACTCAGAAGTACGTGAGGTTGTGACTTAGTTCCCTTTCCTGGGAAGAGCAACTGAACTGACTCCACGTCCAGCAAGACTCTTTGCTTGTGATCTTGAATCAAGCCAACCTGATCCCCACATTCCCTGGCTGAACAGGGTACTGGCTTTCCTCTGTGGATGATCAGTTTTGCCTGTTGTACTCTCTGCTTGAACGTTGTTGGGCTACACAGCTTCCAGATATTCTAGCCAGCCTTTCTGGATCAGGTGGGGCTTGGAGCTACACTCAGAAGTTGGCAAGGTTATGACTCAGTTCCCCTGCCTTGGTGGGGGCCAACCAGATAACAGTGTTGATAATGTTCTTCTTCTGAGGACCCAAATCAAGCAGACCTGAACTTTGCCAAGTTCCCTGGTCAGACTGTGCCACCATTTGACTCTGCAGATGAGCAAAGCTGCTGGTTGGGACTACTACTTGGGTGCTGCAGGAAGGAACTTTGTTTGCTAAGATCTGAATGTTTGTTGTTTCAAGCCCTTCTCGCCTTCTCCATCACAATCAGATTCCTAGTGGTCAAACCCTGCATATTCTGCCATATTCCCCACAGGGCAAGATCAGAGTGGGGGCTCCCTAGAAGTGGCACACGATGCTGGAGGAAATGGATGTCCTCCTGGGCTCTTTTTTCCCACTGGAGGAACTATAGACTCAGATGGGCCTTCTCAGTGCAGCACTACACGCGTCTGGGGGAGAAGCAATGCAGTTTGCATGTAGCCACTCTTCTTATCCTTTTAATTCAGTCTGTCTTTGTCTCTGTAGTGTGTGAGGGTGCTTCAGCCTCACATCCATGTTCTAGAATTTTCTCAATGGTGTCTTGTCAATGAATAGCTGTTAGTTTTTCTTCTTGTGAGGGGAAATGAAGTCAGGAACAACCTATGTTGCCAGGTTGGTGACATCACTCCAGTATTAATTCTTTCTAAATGTTTGTCAGAATTCTCTAGGGAAGCCCCCTGAGCCTGTACTTTTCTTTGTGTGTAGTTGTTTTTATTAATAATTCAATATTTATACTTACTGTAGTTCTGTTCAGATTTTTCTATTTTTTCTTGAGCCAGTTTTAGTAGTGTGTTTTTCAAAGAATTGTTCATTTTATCTATGTTATCTATTTTACCAACATGTTCATGGTATTCCCTTATTATCCTTTTTATTTTGGTAAGATAAGAAATAACATCTTTTTCATTCCTGATATTAGTAACTTGAATTTTTTTTCTTAGTCAGTATAGCAAAGTTTTGTTTATCTTATTGAACTTTTCCAAGTACTAATTTTCTGTTTCTTCGATATTTCCTTATTACTTAAAAAAATTCTCTATTTCAATAAACCTACACACATACGGTCACCTTATCTTTGATAAAGGAGGCAGGAATGTACAGTGGAGAAAGGACAGCCTCTACAATAAGTGGTGCTGGGAAAACTGGACAGGTACATGTAAAAGTATGAGATTAGATCACTCCCTAACACCATACACAAAAATAAGTTCAAAATGGATTAAAGACCTAAATGTAAGGGCAGAAACTATCAAACTCTTAGAGAAAAACATAGGCAGAACACTCTATGACATAAACCACAGCAAGATCCTTTTTGACCCACCTCCTAGAGAAATGGAAATAAAAACAAAAATAAACAAATGGGACCTAATGAAACTTAAAAGCTTTTGCACAGCAAAGGAAACCATAAACAAGACCAAAAGACAACCCTCAGAATGGGAGAAAATATTTGCAAATGAAGCAACTGACAAAGGATTAATCTCCAAAATTTATAAGCAGCCCATGCAGCTCAAAAAACCAAAAACTCCAATCCAAATATGGGCAGAAGACCTAAACAGACATTTCTCCAAAGAAGATACACAGACTACCAGCAAACACATGAAAGAATGCTCAACATCATTAATCATTAGAGAAATGCAAATCAAAACTACAATGAGATATCATCTCACACCAGTCAGAATGGCCATCATCAAAAAATCTAGAAACAATAAATGCTGGAGAGGATGTGGAGAAAAGGGAACACTCTTGCACTGCTGGTGGGAATGTGAATTGGTACAGCCACTATGGAGGTTCCTTAAAAAACTACAAATAGAACAACCATATAACCCAGCAATCCCACTACTGGGCATATACCCTGAGAAAACCATAATTTAAAAAGAGTCATGTACCAAAATGTTCATTGCAGCTCTATTTACAATAGCCCAGAGATGGAAATAACCTAAGTATCCATCATCAGATGAATGGATAAAGAAGATGTAGCACATATATACAATGGAATATTACTCAGCCATAAAAAGAAACGAAATTGAGCTATTTGTAATGAGGTGGATAGACCTAGAGTCTGTCATACAGCGTGAAGTAAGTCAGAAAGAGAAAGACAAATACCATATGCTAACACATATATATATGGAATTTAAGATAAAATTATGTCATGAAGAGCCTAGGGGTAAGACAGAAATAAAGACACAGACTTAGTAGAGAATGGACTTGAAGATATGGGGAAGTGGAAGGGTAAGTTGTGACAAAGCAAGAGAGAGGCATGGACATATATACACTACCAAACATAAGGTACATAGCTAGTGGGAAGCAGCCGCATAGCACAGGGAGATCAGCTTGGTGCTTTGTGACTGCCTGCAGGGGTGGGATAGGGAGGGTGGGAGGGAGGGAGATGCAAGAGGGAGGAGATATGGGAACATATGTATATGTATAGCTGATTCACTTTGTTATAGAGCAGAAACTAGCACACCATTGTAAAGCAATTATACTCCACTAAAGATGTAAAAAAACCCAAACAAACAAATTCCTTGTGATCCTGCATGAAATAAGCTACAGCTATATAGTAACACAGGATTCTAATTTTTGAAATGAATGATAGATGATTCAATGAAGCATTGATAAAGGAAGGAAAAGCATGTTGCTTAAGGAAAAATTTATTTATAGCATGGGATAGATAGATAGGGATGCATGGAAAGAAATGAGGGAGGGATAGAGGGAGGAAGGAAAGATAGATGGGTGGATGGATGGGTAATAGGCAGATAAATTGATGGATGGATAAATGGATAAATGGACAGACAGACTGAGCTACCCTCATCCAAGGGCACAGCCAAGGTCGCTATAACATCAGTAACTATGGTCATCCTGCACTGTGTCTCCATTCACTGAAATAACCCAGATTAGTAAAAGCAGCTGGCCTTTTCTGTTTTTGATTAGGAACTGGAAGAAAGCTATTCAAAAATGTTAGGATAATTCTAATATTTTGACACCAAACAGCTTCCGGATTAGGCAAATCAGAGAGGGAAACTACCTTACAAACTAAATGATTGTGTTGTTCTGGAGAATGGATAGCTCTTCAGATAAGAGAGAAAAGCAAAATCAGTTTGGTTCTGAGGCAAATGATGGGCACAGATGAAAAAAAAAATGTGTCTACTGAGGAGAGACATCAGCGTATTCCAGATCTGAACATACATATCTGAAAACCTGTCCTCATAAAAACACATTTGGAAGGAGGCAGAAAGCTCTTCAGAGGCCCTTTATTTTACGGAAGGGAAAAGAGTGGTCCAAGTAGAGAAGTAAGCTGCTGGGCAAGGCCACAGGCTGGCTGGCGGGACAGCAACATGACCACTGGCATTGATCCAGCCATCCTGTTACTCTGCCATGATGCCTCTGAACTCATCCTGAAACCTCTCCCTGTCTCAAACTGGGTCATCTTCTCACTCCTATGGGCTAATGTACTATTCACTCTTAGTTCTTTCTTGCCAGTCCCACGGAGACAGCCCATTACTTATGATAGTGGCAGAAACCACCTGCCCCATGACCCACAATGTCAGAGGCAGCTCAGGGAGGACCCTCGACCCTGGCCAGGGACCTGGTTGCAGGTCAGATGTTTCACAAAGCTGCTCCTGTACTTCTTCTTAGGAAATCTCTGTCTATCCTGAAAAACATTCCAAAATGATGCACGTTACAGAAGGAATGAATATGAAAGTATTCATATGACAGCTGAACTAGCTTTTAAGCCATTTTACTTATAAACAGGATTTATCTGATTGGAGATGTGAAGGTGGCTTTTCTAGAGCTTTCCATCCCCCAAGAAATGCTTAGAGTGAAAAAAAATAAACTAAATAGTTTAGAGAAAAGAGAAGGGCTTGAGGGAAGTACTATTGATTTTTTTTGGAAATTAGATTACCACATTATTGCTTTTTAGGAGGTTATATCCCTATTAAACAATAATTTATTCTTCAACAAACTTCTTTGACAAAAGTTTTGTAATTGGAAGCAGGAATGAATGACTGAAACTAAGCATGCTTTGCAAACAGTGAAATAAGGCAAACTGTATCCCCAAATAGTTAATAAATTATTAAATAGCTACAAAAAAGAAAAAAATATTCTCTATTTCACTTATTTCTGCTCTCATCTTTATCATTTCCTTCTTTCTGCTTGCTTTGGAGTTAGTTGTTTGCTCTGCTTGTTCTAGTGCCTTAAGATGGAAAATTAGGGTACTAATTTGGGATCTTCCTCCTATCCAGCCTAGATGTCAAAGAATACCATTTCAGTAGTGTATTCAACAGCAACCTAAATTTATTACTTTTTGATCCTGGGTAAATCCAAGAAACCACATTTGTCACTCTCGTACCTAGGCTGTAGAGCATCTTAGAAGTGCTGAGCTAGAGTGAAAATGCACATTAGGTCCCACATTCTTAGAAATTCAATATGATAGCTATTGGTATTTAAAATATACTTTTCAAGTTTTTCAACATTGAAGAATTGGCACTCACACATACATACTTAGTGGGAGTGAAAATTGATAACTTCCTGGAGGACAAATTGGCAATATCTTTCAAATTTTAAATGTATATCCTTGACGACCCTATGACCTAAAAATCCCACTTATAAGAATCTATCATGTGTGAATACTGATATAAATTCACATGGTTATTCTTTCTAGTATTGTTTATAACATGGGAAAATTGGATGTGTTTCAAAAGACTATCAATAACAGACTAAATGCATTATTGCACATCCACAAAATGGAACATTAGGTAGACATCGAACAAAATGAGGTATGTATTGTCGTGGAAAGAAATATTGTTAATTAAATAAAATCTCATTATGTTTGAAAAAATCAGGTATACAATATGTATAGTAAAGAAAAATGTGCACAAAATTATTTTTACATACATAAGAAAGTATTTGGAAAGATACACTCTAAAATATTAATGCAGGTTACTTTGAGGGGTGGAATGGAGAGAAAAGAGGTGGGTGGGGTGGGATTTGACTTCTTACTAAAACAGTTCAGTAATATTTGAGTTTGTTACAGTAAGCATGCATCCTTTCATAAAAAAATAGTAATAATACAAGATTTTCACATTTTAAGTCAAGAACTAAACATTGATCTGTACACTGAACTGAAAGGTATAGGCACTCTATATCCCTCACTGTCTATAAAAGTTACGGGAAACAAAGTTGGGGTGACTGAAGATAACTTTCAAAGCCATACAATACCTTTTTCTGATGGTACAAACTGAATTTCTCTTACAAAGTTTATCTTATTTCAATACCTATAATTTACATTGAAGGGCTCTTACTTTGATCTGATATTAAGCCTCTTTTTAGAAACACTCCTAAAAGTCTCCTACAATGGAGTTAAACTAATCTTCTTTAGAAAAAAGGTAACAATTCAACCACCTCTTCTGTATGAGAGAATAGCCCAAGGCAAGGTTTTGGAGACAAGGTCCTGAGGAGGGGGAAGGAAATATGGAAAGCATAAGATGGTGAAAAATAAAAGGAAGAAACACAAGGGATGCCAAATATTCTGCTGTTTGGGTTTGGAGAGCTAAAGTGTACACTTCAGAAATAACTGGCAGAACTCACTTTCTTGGTGTGTACAGAGCTTTCACACACGGCTGCACTCTCTCCCCCAAACCTCACCCAACCTATGTTTCAGTGCCAGACAAAGTTAAATCAAGTAGGATGAGGTAAGAAAGGTTTAATTCTACTTGAGTTACCATTGACATTATCATTTATTTCACAAGTATAAAAACAAGCTACAGGGGACTGTTTCTGAAACAGAGTCTTTTCTCAAAAAACAGTAAAGTGTACCAACTAACTAAAAGGAAGCTCTGCTTAGTAGTTTAATTCTTCAGAGAGAGGAGTAAGGAAAAAGATTCCTTTCTTCTCCCACACAGGCTACTGTCTTCCTAATTAGGCTAATGAGAGATTTCTAGCCCTCTAAAACTCTGTGTCCTGAGTCAGTCTCCACTTAGCAAGGCCTCCCCATTTCACTGGTGCATAAGAATGAATTTGGCTTCTTAACCAGAGTTGAATGTACTCCACCCACACAAATTTAAAGCTCAAGAAGAGGCTCAATTTTTTTTGTCATGTCCATTTCTTCTCTTTTCTTAATTTCAAAGTCAAAAAAAAAAAAAAAAGAAAAAACAGGGCTATAGCCATAAAATTTCCTCTGCACTGACCATTGGGTATTCTTAGTGAACTGTAGGAGTACTGTTTATTAGGTAGAAATATCAGGGTCATTTTTAATCATCAATTATGTTAAACTAATCTCTCTGTGACCACAGCACCCTAGACACATAGGACGCATTCTGACATATAATCTTAGAAGCTTACTGGCATTTTTTTCCTTGCTTTGTTAATTGCTACAAACTACTTACCTAGAATTTTATAAGAAAGTTCTCAAAGGACAGTGTATCCAATAATAACTCTCCAAGGATCATGACACTTCTAAAAGTAATTTCTAATTTTGTTTCTATAAGGTGTATATTTCCATAACACAATGACACCAATTTTTAAGATTGTAGATTCAACCCTACATCCAAAGACAAAGAAGATGCCACTACAAAATGGTAGGAGGGGGGCAATCATGATAAAATCAAATCCCATACATGCCAGCTGGGCAACCCACATACTGGAAAATAATTCTACCACAGAAGTTCTCCCATAGGAGTGGAAGTTCTGACTGAGCCCCACATGAGGCTCCCAGTCTGGGGTCTGGCAATGGGAGGGGGAGCCCCCAGAGAGTCTAGCATTGAAGGCCAGCAGGGATTGAACACAGGAAATACACAGGACTGGGGGAAACAGAAACTCTACTCTTGAAGGGCACACACAAGTCTTGTGCACACCAGGACCTGGGCAAGAAAGTGGTGATCTCATAAGTGACTGGGGCAGACTTACCTGATAGTAGTGGAGGGACCCCTGCAGAGATAGGGGGTGGTTATGGCTCACTGTGGGGAAAGGGACACTGGCAATGGCAGCTCTGGTGAGTGTCATTAATATGGGTCCTATAGAAGGCTGCCATTTTCTCACCAAGACCAGGCCCCACCCAACACCCTGCATGCTCCAGTGCTGGGACACCTTATGGCAGACAACCAATAAGTTGGGAACACAGCCCCAACAATCAGCAGAAAGGCTGCTTAAAATCTTCCTGAATAAACAGCTGCTTGATAATAAACAAATCCCCAGACACAGCCCTGACAACCAGAGGGATAAGACCCAGCTCAACTTGCCAGTGGGTGAGAAACAGTCCTTTGCACCAGGAATCCTGCACAAGCCTCTTAGCGCATCCACCAAGGGGCAGACATAAGAAGATAGAAGAACTATAAACCTTCAGCATGCAGAAAGGAAACTGCAATCACAGAAAGTTGGACAAATGAGACAGCAGAGGAATATGTTCCAGAAGAAGGAAAAAGATAAAATCTCAGAAGAACAACTAGGTGAAGTGGAGATATACAATCTACCTGAAAAAGAATTCAGAGTAATGAGAGTAAAGATGATTCAGGATCTTGGAAAAAAATGGAGGCACCAATCGAGAAGATTCAAGAAATGTTTAAGAAAGACCTAGAAGAACTAAAGAAGAAACAGACAGAAACGAACAATACAATAAATGAAATGAAATGAAAAATAAACTAGAAGGAATCAATAGTAGAATAACTGAGGCAGAAGAATGGGTAAGTGGCCTGCCAGACAGAATGGTGGAAATCACTGCCATGGAACAAAATAAAGAAAAAATAATGGAAAAATGAGGACAGTCTAAGAGACCTCTGGGACAACATTAAACACACCAACATTTACATTATAGGGGTTCCCAGAAGGAAAACAGAAAGAGAAAGGAGAAAAGACCTGAGAGAATATTTGAAGAGATAATAGCTGAAAACGTCCCTAACATGGGAAAGGAAAGAGTCATCCAAATCCAGGAAGCACAAAGAGTCCCAGGCAAGATAAACTGAAGGAGGAACAGGCTGAGACACATAGTAATCAAATAGACAAAAATTAAAGACACAAAAAATATTAAAAGCAACAAGGGAAAAGCAACAAATAACATACAAGGGAACTCCAATAAGGTTATCAGCTGATTTCTCAGCAGAAATTCTTCAGGCCAGAAGCGAGTGGTATGATATACTTAAAGTGATGAAAGGGAAGAATCTACAAACAAGAATACTCTACCTAACAAAGTTCTCATTAAGATATGATGAAGTAATCAAAAACTTTACAGAAAACCAAAAGCTAAGAAAATTCAGTACCACCAGACCAGCTTTGCAATGAATGCTAAAGAAATTCTCTAGGTGGAAAAGAAAAGGTCAAAACTAAAAACAAGAAAATTATGAATGGAAAAGCTCACCAGTAAAGACAAACATACAGTAAATGTAGGAAACCATCTGCACACAAATATGATATCAAAACCAACAATGGTGAGGAGAGTACAAATACAGGTTGTTGGAAATGCATTTGATAGTAAATGACCAGCAACTTAAAACAGTCTTATTTATACATAGACTGCTATATCAAAACCTCATGATAAATGCAAAACAAAAATGTAAAATAGATACCACACAAAAAGAAAAAGGAATACAAAGACAACACGAAAATTAGTCATCAAATTTCAAGAGAAGAGAACAAAAGAGGAAAGGAAGAAAAAAGACCTATAAAAAAACAATCAAAACAATTAACAAAATGGCAGTAACAGCATATGTATTGATAGTTACCTTAAACATCAATGAATTAAAAGCTCCAACCAAAAGACATAGAGTGGCTGAATGGATACAAAAACAACAATCATATATATTCTGTCTACAAAAGACCAACTTCAGATCAAGGGACACATACGAACTGAAAGTATGGGGATGGAAAATTATATTCTGTACAAGTGGAAATCAAAAGAAACCTGGAGTAACAGTACTCATATCAGACAAAATAGACTTTAAAATAAAGACTGTTACAAGAGACAAGGAAGGACACTACATAATGATCAAGAGATCAATACAAGAAGAAGACAGGATTGCGGTTGGGTCTGAGCTCCTGTGGTGGGAGCACCAGGCCAAAAATGATAGACTAACAAGGAAGTTCAGACCCCAGGGAATATTAATCATTGTAAGGTCTCCCAGAGGTCCTCATCTCTGCACCAAGACCTGGCTCTACACAAGAGCCTGCAAACTCCAGTGCTAGAAGCCTCAGGGCAAAGAACCAGTAAGATAGGAAAGGAGCCCCATCCATCAAAAAAAAATTAGATGCAAAAATATATGTTACTGAGGAAGGAGCAAGGTAAAAACCTACAAGACCAAACAAATGAAGAGGAAATAGACAACCTATGTGAAAAAAAATTCAGAGTAATGATAGTAAAGATGATTCAAAATCTCAGAAATGAATGGAAGAAATGATCAAGAAAATCAAAGAAATGTTTAACAAACACCTAGAAGAACTAAAGAAAAACCAAACAGTGATGAACAACACAATAACTGAAATGAAAAGTACAGTAGAAGGAATCTATAGCAGAGTGACTGAGGCAGAAGAACGAATAAGTGAGCACGAATTTAGAAACATGGAAATAACAGCTGAGGAGCAGAATAAAGAAAAAAGAACGAAAAGGATTGAGGACAGTATCAGAGACCTCTGGGACAAAACTAAATGCACCAACATTCAAATTATAGGGATCCCAGAAGAAGAAGAGAAAGAGAAAGGGTCTGAGAAAATATGTGAAGAGATTATAGTCAAAAACTTCTTAACATGAGAAAGGAAATAGCCACCCAAGTTCAGGAAGAGCAGAGAGTACCATACAGGGTAAACCCAAGGAGAAACACAGCGAGACACATATTAATCAACTAACAAAAATTAAACACAAAGAAAAAATATTAAAAGCAGCAAGGGAAAAGCAAAAAATAACAAACAAGGTAATCCCAGTAAGGTTATCAGCTGATTTTTCAGCAGAAACTCTGCAACCAGAAGGGAGTGGCAAGATGTATTTAAAGTGATGAAAGGAAAAAACCTACAACCAAGATTAATCTACCCAGCAAGGATCTTATACAGATTTGACAGAGAAATCAAAAGGTTTAGAGACAAGAAAAACATAAGAGAATTCAACATCACCAAACCAGCTTTACAACAAATATGAAAGGAAATTCTCTAGGTGGAAAACACAAGAGAAGAAAAAGACCCACAAAAACAAACCCAAAACAATTAAGAAAATGTTAATAGGAACATACATATCGATAATTACCATGAATGTAAATGGATTAAAGGCTCCAGCCAAAAGACACAGACTGGCTGAATGGATACAAAAACAAGAACTGTATATATGCTATCTACAAGAGACCGTCTTCAAACCTAGGGACACATACAGCATGAAAGTGAGGAGATGGAAAAATTTCCCAGGCAAATGGAAATAACAAGAAAGCTGGAAGGAGGACCTTCAAGATGGCAGGGGAGTAAGATATCGAGATCACCTTCCTCACCACAAATACATCAAAAATACATCTACATATGGAACAACTCCTATAGAACACCTACTGAACACTGGCAAAAGACCTCAGACTTCCCAAAAGGCAAGAAACTTGCCACATACCTGGCTAGGGCAAAAGAAAAAAGAAAAATCAGAGACAAAAAGTGTAAGGATGGGACCTTCACCTCTGGGAGGGAGCTGTAAAGGAGGAAAAGTTTCCACACACTAGGAAGCCCCTTCACTGGTGGAGACGGGGGTGGGGAGGGGGAAGCTTCAGAACCACAGAGGATAACAAAGCAACAGGGGTGCAAAGGGCAAAGTAGACACATTCCAACACAGAAGATAGGTGCCAACCAACACTCACCAGCCTGAGAGGCTTCTCTGCTCACCCGCTGGGGCGGGTGGAGGCTGGGTGCTGAGGCTCAGGCTTCGGAGGTCAGATCCCAGGGAGAGGACTGGGGTTGGCTGCATGAACACAGCCTAAAGGGGGCTAGTGCACCACATCTAGCAGGGAGGGAGTCCAGGAAAATGTCTGGACCTGCCTAAAAGGCAAGAGACCATTGTTTCAGGGTGCTCGAGGAAAGGAGATTCAGAGCACCACCTAAACTAGATCAGAGACCAGTGCGAGCCATGGCTATCAGTGCAGACAACAGAGACGGGCATGAAATGCTAACACTGCTGCTACAACCACCAAGAATCCTGTGTGCAAGTACAGGTCACTATCCACGCCTCCCCTCCCAGGAGCCTGTGCAGCCTGCCATTGGCAGGGTCCTGTGATCCAGGGACAACTTCCCCAGAAGAAAACATGGCATGCCTCAGGCTGTTGTAATGTCAGGCCAGCATCTGACACCACAGGCTCACTCCGTATTGTGTATCCCTCCCTCCCCCAGGCCTGAGAGATCCAGAGCCCACTAATCAGCTGCACTTTTAACCCCCCCTGTCTGGGCAAAGAACAGATGCCAGAGGGCAACCTACATGCAGAGGCAGGGCCAAATCCAAAGCTGATCCTCAAGAGCTGTGCAAACAAACCAGAAAAAGGGAAATTTCTCCATGCAGCTTCAAGAGAAGTTGATTAAATTTCCACAATCAACTAGATGAACCCTGCAACTGTGGAATACATGAATAGACAAACAATGATGCCAAAATTGAGGTGGTGGACTTTAGGAGTAACTATACACTTGGGTTTTGCTGTATGTGACCAACTAGTTTCTGATTTATATATTTATCTTAGTTTAGTATTTAGCACTTGTTATCATTGGTGGATTTGATTATTGATTTGGTTGCTGTCTTATTTTTTAATTACTTTTAAATACTTTATTTTAATAATATTTCCTTAATTTTTATTTTAACAACTTTATTTTATTTTTCTTTCTTTCTTTTTGTTTTTCTCCCTTGTCTTCTGAGACGTGTGGCTGACAGGGTCTTGATGCTCTGGCTGGGTGTCAGGTCTGAGCCTCAGAGGTGGGAGAGCTGAGTGCAGGACACAGGACCACCAGACATCTCCCGGCTCAACATAGTATCAATTGACATGAGCCCTCCCAGAGATCTCCTTCTCAAAGCTACGACCCAGCTCCACTCAACAAGCAGCAAGCTCCAGTCCTGGACACCCCGTTCCAAACAACTAGCAAGACAGGAACACAAACCCACCCAATAGCAGAGAGGCTGCCTAAAATCATACTAAGTTCACACACACCTCAAAACACACCACCCGACGTGGCACTGCCCAACAGAAAGACAAGATCCAGTCACACCCACCAGAGCACAGGCACCAGCCCCCTCCACCGAGAAAACTACAAAAGCCACTGAGCCAACCTCAACCACTGGGGGCAGACACCAAAAATAACAGGAACTAAGAATGTGCATCCTGCAAAAAGGAGACCCCAAACACAGTAAGTTAAACAAAATGAGAAGACAGGAAAATACACAGCAGATGAAGAAGCAAGGTAAAAAACCTACCAGACTAAAGAAATGAAGAGGAAATAGGCAGTGTACATGAAAAATAATTCAGAGTAATGATAGTAAAGATGATCCAAAATCTTGGAAATAGAATAGAGAAAATACAAGAAACGTTTAACAAGGACCTAGAAGAACTAAAGAGCAAGCAAAGGAGGAGCTTCAAGATGGAGGAAGAGTAAGATGCAGAGATAACCTTCCTCCCCACAAATATATCAGAAATACATCTACATGTGGAACAACTCCTAAAAAACACCTACTGAATGCTGGCAGAAGACCTCAGACCTCCCAAAACGAAAGAAACCCCCCACGTACCTGGGTAGGGCAAAAAAAACAACAACAACAAAAAAACAAAAACAGAAACAAAAAAACAGAGACCAAAGAATAGGGACAGGACAAGCACCAGTGGGAGGGAGCTGTGAAAGAGGAAAGGTTTCCACACACTAGGAAGCCCCTTTGTCGGCAGAGACTGCGAGTGGTGGAGGGGGCTAGCTTTGGAGCCATGGAGGAGCGCACAGCAACAGGGGTGCAGAGGAAAAAGAGAGATTCCTGCACAGAGGAGCGGTGCCGACCAGCACTCACCAGCCCGAGAGGCTTACCTGCTCATCCGCTGGGATGGGTGGGGGTTGGGGGCTGGGAGCTGAGGCTCGGGCTTCGGTTGGATCCCAGGGAGACGACTGGGGTTGGCTGCATGAACACAGCCTGAAGGGGGCTAGTGCGCCACAGCTAGCCGGGAGGGAGTCCGGGAAAAAGTCTGAAGCTGCCAAAGTGACTAGAGACTTTTTCTTGCCTCTTTGTTTCCTGGTGTGAGAGGAGAGGGGATTAAGAGCGCTGCTTAAAGGAGCTCCAGAGACGGGCGTGAGCTGCGGCTACCAGCGCAAACCCCAGAGATGGGCCTGAGACACTAAGGCTGCTGCTGCAGCCACAAAGAAGCCTGTGTGTAAGCACAGGTCACTATCAACATCTCCCCTCCTGGGAGCTTGTGCAGCCCACCACTGCCAGGGTCCAGTGATCCAGGGACAACTTCCCCTGGAGAACGCATGGCACAACTCAGGCTGATGCAATGTCATGCCGGCCTCCATCATCGCAAGGTCACCCTGCATCCATACCGCTCCTTTCTCCCGGCATGAGTGAGCCAGAGCCCCCAAATCAGCTGCTCCTTTAACCCTGTCCTGTCTGAGAAAAGAACAGAGGCCCTCAGGTGACCTACACGCAGAGGTGGGTCCAAATTCAAAGCTAAACCCCTGGAGGTGTGCAGACAAAGAAGAGAAAGGGAAATTTGTCCCAGCAGCCTCAGCAGCAGCGGATTAAATATCCACAATCAATTTGATGTACCCTGCATCTGTGGAGTACCGGAATAGAAAACACATCACACCAAACTGAGGAGGTGGATTTTGGGAGCAACAATATATATATTTTTTCCCTTTTTCTCTTTTTGAGAGTGTATATGTGTAAGTATTGGGGTGTCATTTTTTCTGTATAGCTTTGCTTTCACCCTTTGTCCTAGGGTTCTGTCTGTCCGTTTTTTCATGGGTTTTTTTTAAATAACTTAAAAAAATTCTTTTTTAATAATTACTTTTCATTTTAATAACTTTATTTTATTATACTTTTAAATTTAATTTAATTTAATTTTTTCTTCTTTCTTTCTATCTTTTTTTTCTCCCTTTTATTCTGAGCCGTGTGGAGGACAGGCTCTTGGTGCTCCAGCCAGGTGTCAGGGCAGTGCAGCTGAGGTGGGAGAGTCAAGTTCAGGACACTAGTCCACAAGAGCCCTCCCTGCTCCATGTAATATCAAACGGTGAAAATCTCCCAGTGATCTCCATCTAAAGGCCAATACCCAGCTCCACTCACCACACAGCAAGCTACAGTGCAGGACACCCTATGCCAAACAACTAGCAAGACAGGAACACAACCCCATCAATCAGCAGAGAGGCTGCCTAAAATAATAATAACACCACAGCCACCCCAAAACACACCACCAGACATGGACCTGCCCACCAGAGGGACAAGATCAAGCCTCATCCACCAGAACACAGGCACTAGTCCCCTCCACCAGGAAGCCTACACAACCCACTGAACCAAACTTAGCCACTGGGGACAGACACCAAAAACAACGGGAACTACGAAACTGCAGCCTGTGAAAAGGAGACCCCAAACACAGTAAGTTAAGCAAAATGAGAAGACAGAGAAACACACAGCAGATGAAGGAGCAAAGCAAAAACCCACCAGACATAACAAATGAAGAGGAAATAGGCAGTCTACCTGAAAAAAAATTCAGAATAATGATAGTAAAGATGATCCAAAATCTTGGAAATAGAATGGAGAAAATACAAGAAATGCTTAAAAAGGACCTAGAAGAACTAAAGAGCAAACAAACAGTGATGAACAACAAAATAACTGAAATTAAAAATTCTCTAGAAGGAATCAATAGCAGAAAAACTGAGGCAGAAGAACGGACAAGTGACCTGGAATATAAAATATTGGAAATAACTACTGCAGAGCAGAATAAAGAAAAAAGAATGAAAAGAATTGAGTACAGTCTCAGAGACCTCTGGGACAACATGAAATGTACCAACAATTGAATTATAGGGATTGCAGAAGAAGAAGAGAAAAAGAAAGGGATGAAGAAAATATTTGAAGAGATTATAGTTGAAAACTTCTTGAATATGGGAAAGGAAATAGTTAATGAAGTCCAGGAAGCACAGAGATTCACATACAGGATAAATCCAAGGAGAAACATGGCAAGACATATATTAATCAAACTATCAAAAATTAAATACAAAGAAAACATATTAAAAGCAGCAAGTGAAAAACAACAGATAACACACAAGGGAATCCCCATAAGGATAACAGGTGATCTTTCAGCAGAAACTCTGCAAGCTAGAATAGAGTGGCAGGAAATATTTAAAGTGATGAAGGAGAAAAACCTACAACTAAGATTACTCTACCCAGCAAGGATCTCATTCAGATTTGACAAAGAAATTTAAATCTTTACAGAAAAAGCTAGGAGAATTCAGCAACACCAAACCAGGTTTACAACAAATGCTAAAGGAACTTCTCTAGGCAAGAAACACAAGAGAATTAAAAGACCTACAAAAGTAAACCCCCCAAAATTAAGAAAAGGGTAACAGGAAAATACATATCGATAATTACCTTAAATGTAAAAAGATTAAATGCTCCAACCAAATGACATAGAGTGACTGACTGGTTACAAAAACAAGATCCATATATATGCTGTCTACAAGAGAACCACTTCAGAACTAGGGTCACATACAGACTGAAAGTGAGGGGATGGTAAAAGATATTCCATGCAAATGGAAATCAAAAGAAAGCTGGATTAGCAATTCCCATATAAGACAAAATAAACTTTAAAATATAGACTATTACAAGAGACAAAGTAGGATACTACATAATGATCAAGGGATCAATCCAAGTAGATATGACAATTGTAAATATTTATGCACGAAACACAGGAGCACCTCAATACATAAGGCAAATACTAACAGCCATAAAAGGGGAAATCGACAGTAACAGTATCATAGTAGGGGACTGTAACACCTCACTTTCACCAAAGGGCAGATCATCCAAAATGAAAATAAATAAGGAAACACAAGCTTTAAATGATACATTATACAACATGCACTTAACCGATATTTATAGGACATTCCATCCAAAAACAACAGAATACACATTCTTCTCAAGTGCTCATGGAATATTCTCCAGGATAGATCATATCTTGGGTCACAAATCAAGCCTTGGTAAAAATAAGAAAATTGAAATCATATCAAGTATCTTTTGTGACCAAAATGCTATGAGACTAGATATCAATTACAGGAAAAAAATATGTAAGAAATACAAACACATGGAGGCTAAACAACACACTACTTAATAACCTAGAGAACCATGAAGAAATCAAAGAGGGAATCAAAAAATACCTAGAAACAAATGACAGTGAAAACACGATGATCCAAAACCTATGGGTTGCAGAAAAAGCAGTTCTAAGAGAGAAGTATATAGAAATACAACCTTCCTCAAGAAAAAAGAAACATCTCAAATAAACAACCTAACCTTACATCTAAAATAATTAGAGGAAGAAGAAGAACAACAACAAAAAAACCAAGTTAGCTGAAGGACAGAAATCATATAGATCAGATCAGAAATAAATGAAAAAGAAATGAAGGAAAAAATTGAAAAGATCAATAAAACTAAAAGCTGGTTCTTTGAGAAGATAAACAAAATTGATAAACCATTAGCCAGACTCATCAAAAAAAAAAAAAAAAAAGAGAGAGAAAAGAATCAAATCAACAGAATTAGAAATGAAAAAGGAGAAGTAACAACTGACACTGCAGTAATATAAATGATCATGAGGGATTACTACAAGCAACTCTATGCCAATAAAATGGACAACCTGGAAGAAATGGACAAATTCTTAGAAAAGCAGAACCTTCCATGACTGAACCAGGAAGAAATAGAAAATATAAACAGACCAATCACAAGCACTGAAATTGAAACTGTGACTAAAAATCTTCCAGCAAACAAAAGCCCAGGACCAGACGGCTTCACAAGCAAAGTCTATGAAACATTTACAGAAGAGCTAACACCTATCCTTCTCAAACTCTTCCAAAATATAGCAGAAGGGGAAACCCTCCCAAACTCATTCTATGAGACCACCATCACCCTGATATCAAAACCAGAAAAAGATGTCACAAAAAAAGCAAAGTACAGGCCAATATCACTGATGAACATAGATGAAAAATTCCTCAACAAAATACTGGCAAAAAAAATTTCAATAGCACATTAAAAGGGTCATACACCATGATAAAGTGGGGTTTATCCCAGGAATGCAGGACTTCTTTAAGATTCAGAAATCAATCAATTGACACACCATATTAACAAATTGAAGGATAAAACCATATGATAATCTGAATAGATGCAGTAAAACCTTTCAACAAAATGTAACACCCATTTATGATCAAAACTCTCCAAAAATTAGGTGTAGAGGGAACTTACCTCAACATAATAAAGGCTATGTATGACAAATCCACAGCTATCATCGTTCTCAATGGTGAATAACTGAAACCATTTCCACTAAGATCAGGAAGAAGACAAGGTTGCCCACTCTCACCACTATTACTCAACATAGTTTTGGAAGTTTTAGCCACAGCAATCAGAGTAGAAAAAGAAATAAAATGAATCGAAATTGGAAAACATTTAAAACTGTTACTGTTTACAGATGGCATGATACTATACATAGAGAATCCTAAAGATGCTACCAGAAAACTACTAGAGCTAATCAATGAATTCGTTAAAGTAACAGGATAAAAAATGAATGCACAGAAATCTCTTGCATTCGTATACAATAATGACAAAATCTATGAAAGAGAAATTAAGGAAACACTCCCATTTACCACTGCAACAAAAAGAATAAAAAACCTAGGAATAAACCTACCTAAGGAAACAAATGATCTGTATGCAGAAAACTATAAGACACTGATGAAGGGAATTAAAGATGATACAAACAGATGGAGACATATACCATGATCTTGGTTGGAAGAATCAGTATTGTGAAAATGACAATACTACCCAAAGAAATCTACAGATTCAATGCAATCCCTATCAAATTACCAGTGGCATTTTTTATAGAACTAGAACAAAAGATTTCAGAATTTGTATGGAAACTCAAAAGACCCCAAATAGTCAAAGCAATCTTGAGAAAGAAAAACGGAGCTGGAGGAATCAGGCTCCCTGACTTCAGACTATACTACAAAGCTACAGTAATCAAGACATTATGGTACTGGCACAAAAACAGAAATATAGATCAATGGAAAAGGATAGAATGCCCATAGATAAACCCACCCACATATGGTCATCTTATTTTTGACAATGGTGGCAAGAATATATAATGAAGACAGTCTCTTCAAGAAGTGGTGCTGGGAAAACTGGACAGCTACATGTAAAAGAATGAAATTAGAACACTTCCTAACACCATACACAAAAATAAACTCAAAATGTATTAGAGACCTAAATATAAAGCCTGATACTCTAAAACTCTTAGAGGAAAACAGTCAGAACACTCTTTGCCATAAATTACAGCAAGATCTTTTTGGATCTCTCTCTTAGAGTAATGTAAATAAAAACAAAAATAAACAAATGGGACCTAATTAAACTCAAAAGCTTCTCACAGCAAAGGAAATCATAAACAAAAGAAAAGGAAAACCCACAGAATGGGAGAAAATATATGCAAACAATGCGACTGACAAGGGATTAATCTCCAAAATTCACAAAAAGTTCATGTGGCTCAATATCAAAAAAACAAACAACCTAATCAGAAAAATGAGCAGAAGACCACAACAGACATTTCTCCAAAGAAGATATACAGATGGCCAACAGGCACATGAAAAGATGCTCATCACCACTAATTATTAGAGAAATGCAAATAAAAACTACAATGAGGTATCACCTCACACCAGTCAGAATGGCCATCATCAAAAAGACTACAAACAGTAAATGTTGGAGAGGGTGTGGAGAAAAGGGAATCCTCCTACGCTGTTAGTGGGAATGGAAATTGGTACAGCTACTGTGGAGAACAGTATGGAGGTTCCTTAAATATCTAAAAACAGATCTACCATATGATGCCACCATCCCACTCCTGGGCATATATCTGAAGAAAACCATGGTTCAAAATAATGCATGCACCTCAATGATCATTGCAGCTCTGTTTACAATAGCCAAAATGGAAGCAACCTAAATGTCCATCATCAGATGAATGGATAAAGAAGATGTGGTACATATATACAATGGAATATAACTCATTCATTAAAAAGAATGAAATAGGGCTTCCCTGGTGGCACAGTGGTTGAGAGTCCGCCTGCCGATGCATGGGACATGGGTTCGTGCCCCTGTCTGGGAAGATCCCACATGCCGTGGAGTGGCTGGGTCCGTGAGCCATGGCTGCTGAGCCAGCACATCCGGAGCCTGTGCTCCGCAACGGGAGAGGCCACAACACTGAGAGGCCCGCGTACCACAAAAAAAAAAAAAAAAAAAAAGAATGAAATAATGCCATTTGCAGCTACATGGATGGACCTGGAGATTATCGTACTAAGTGTAGTAAGTCACACAAAGGAAGACAATATCATATGATATTGCTTACATGCAGAATTAAAAAATAATAATACAAATGAACTTATTTACAAAATAGAAGCAGACTCAGAGAACGAACTTGTGTGGAAGGGTGGGGAGGAGGAATAGAGTGGGAGTATGGGATTGCCATATACACACAACTCTATTTAAAATAGATAACCAACAAGGACCTACTGTATAGCACAGAGAACTCTACTCAATATTCTGTAATAACCTAAATGGGAAAAGAATTTTAAAAAGAATAGATACATGAATATGTATAATTAAATCACTTTACAGTACACCTGAAACTAACACAGCACTGTTAATCAAGTATGTTCCAATATAAAATGAAAATTAAAAAAAATAATACAACACTGTAAAAAAATCTGTAAAAATCTGTAATCTCCAATAAAAATTGGAAAAGAACTTGAAAAATAATAGATACATGTATATGTACAACTGAATCACTTTGCTGTATGCCTGAAACTAACACAACATTGTTAATCAACTATACTCCAATACACAATAAAAATTTTAAAAAAGTACCGAAGTCCTTCAATATACTCGGCTGATGAGGCTAGGAACAACAGGTTATCTCATACATGCTGGGGAGAATGCAAAATAGCTTTATGACTTTGCAGGGAATTTTGGCAGTATGTAATAAAACTACATATTTACTTACCGTTCAATCGAGCAATCTCACTTTTAGAAATTTACTCTGACCATGCAACTTCAAAAATAAGAAAACTTATATACTCCCATGCTTTCACATTTATGTAGTTTCCAATATTTTACAATAACAAATTAGGCTGCCATAAATAACAGTAAAAAGGAATATGGAGGATATCTATAAACCTATACGAATTTCCAAAATATATTAAGTGTAAAAGCAAAGTGCAAGAGAACACAGAATATTCGATCTTTTATGCGAGAAAAGAGGGAAAATAATAAAGCATGCATGTATCTGTTTATCTTTACATAAAGAAACACTGAAAGGATGAACCAGAAAACAATGAAGTTGGCTACCTATAAGGGGTGTGGGAAAATGGGGTAGAAAGGATACTGAAGGGAGTGATAGTTCTCTGAGTATACCTTTCTGTACAGTTTTGACTTTTGAAAACACTGAAATTCTATGTATTCTTAAAAATAAAATTAATACAATAGGTGAAGATCGTCAAAAGGTTCAAACATCTAGCTATAAGATAAATAAGTAATGAGGATGTAATATACAGCATGGTGACCATAGTTAATACTGTATTGTATATTTGAAAGTTGTTAAGAAACTAGATCTTAAAAGTTCTCATCACAATAAAATAAATTATAACTTGTGTGGTGATGGATATTAAACTAAATTTATTCTGGTAATCATTTTGCAATATATACATATATCAAACCATTACGTTGTACACCTACATTGTACAAGCTTATATGTCAATTATATCTCAAATTAAATTAAATTAAACCAATAAGAATAGAAAGGGGGAGGTAAAATTCAAATGAAATTAAACAAACCCAAATGAACATCAAATGAAAAACATAACCACACTAAAGAGAAACAACAACAAACTTAGTCATAAGTCATCCAGCATCCCTACCTGACTGAGGAAACTGCACGTCACCTAGAGTTCATGGTCCTGAAAGTACATTGTTTAAGTGGAAGATACTTTAAGTATTCTGTTTGGGGAAGAGTGGTATGTGAATTTTATGTAGACATAGGCATTTAGAAAAGTGTATATGTGGGAAGGATACTGGGTAGTCAATAGGGGAATAGCAGACATGATATGTTATGCTGCATCAATTTGCCCTTATTATGGCTACATCAATTTCCATCTGAAGGATCACTCCTCTTCCCATTTTCTATTCAAGTATTTCTTACAGAGTTGACTCTAGCCCCAAGAGTTAAACATGAGGGAAAAGGTAATGTTTGGACCTGTTACTGCCATCTTGCCATCATGTAGAGCCTGAGAATGGGTCAGCATTGAAAATAGATCTGAAGGATGGAGAAAAAATGTCCTCATGATACTGCCTAAGACATGAATCCAGTCAACAAACCCCCTTTGCTTGTTTAAGTCAGTTTGAGTTAGGTGTTAGCATTGCAACTAAAAAGATCCTAATGGATTTGCTACAACACCATGGTTAAAGACATTATTTAGTTCAGTGCCCCTTATATAAGGTTATCCTATGTTAAATACTTTCAAAACTTCAGCATCAGCAAAAAGCATCTCTTGCAGAACTGGCATGCTTCTTGTCACGTAATTGTTATCTAATCTGCTGAGTTTCTCTTCTTGCCTTCCCTGTCAGGAAGCTCAGAGCTCAATTTAATGTTCAATTAAATGACCTGTTAGCCCTGGCTCTCAGCACACTTTCCTTATCATTTTTCACAGTTTTGTTTTTGTGTTTCAATTTTAACGGCCTTATTGCATACATATTTATTACTATAAATAACCTTGAATCTCCTTTAGAAGAATGAAGAATAAAATCAGTAATAGTGTCTGGCAAGAAAACACACCATACATCTGTTAAGTAAAAATTGCAACTATTAACAAAGAGAATGTATTTTTTGTCAGAATCTGAATAATCAGAGGAAGTAAAATACAGTGGCTTACTTTACAATACTAAAAGAAAATGTAAAATACCTATGTTTAGAAAATATAACAAATGTATCTGAGAGTCTTGAAGCAAAAGGAGAGAGAAAGGCAAGGCTTGGCTCCTAACCTGTGCTTAGGCAGGGAGATGGGGCATGGAGATGAGGGAAAGAGATAAAGAAACAGAGGCTGTTGTAGGCTTGAATAGAGCAGGTTCTAATTCTAGAAAAATCCAGTGGTAAAAGAACATAAACCTTACCTTCACAAATAGGTCCCCAAAATTTTCAATCTATCTCTCCAAGTAAATAGGAGGGCACTGGGGGAATCATGGGAGAAACAAATTGTGGTCTGCTTCTTCTACCCCTCACCCTACCCTCCAAGTCAACCTAAGAAGATTAAACCAAGTTGAGCCTGGTAGGACTAAATTATTTCAGGGCACCAGTCAACAAAAATGCATTCTTTATCCTGGTAGCTAATGTTTAAAAGACAAATGCAGAATGAAGTATACTTTAGTGGGAAGAAGTTTCTTAAAGTATTATGATGTATAAGCAGTGATCAGATATTTTATTAAGGGATGGGGTAGATGGGAGGCATGAAAGAAGCAAAAGCATAAGAGTGATGAAAAAGATGTGGCCAATGAGAAAGCAAGTTTTGAAGTCTTCGCAAAGTTGTACTAGGGTCTATCTATTAACTTTTAGGAAGTTGAGAAAAACAGAAGAGGTACGTGGAGATTCTGACTGCCAGGCTCTAGATGCATTTCTGAACCTCATATGAAATTAAATTTCTACATGTGTATGCATAGCTGCTATAACCTAACATGGCCTACAAATGTTAGGGGATATAATTTCTGTTATTCTACTTGATTTCAAGCTTAAAATAAATTTTCCAATATTTAGAGACTAAGATTTTCATTTGTCCTTACTGTAGAAAAGATTAAGTTGTCACCTTAACTTACAGACAGATGAATTCTCCTGATAAGTCCTAAAAATACTGTAAGTTTTCATCTTTATTTTCTTGAATTCCCATGCCTTTTAATAACATTAGAAGAGTAATCCTAAAGTGGGAAAACATTACAGTTCAAATATCAAGGTTATATGCATAAACAAATGATATCTTGATACGCCTTTTTTACAACTGGCTCCTGAACAATGTATAGCAATTTTCAATGAAATATGAAAGAAGATATACGTGTGTATAAAAGCTGACACAATTTTATATCCATAAATGATCAAGCAAGGTCTAATGTAAAATGTTAGAAAGTTGCAGCCTTTTTATTTAGTACCCAGAGAATGTTAGTAATTTAACATGATATCTTGATAAATGTTGCTCACAGAGTTTTAACAAGAATAAAAATAAATAAAATTTCTATGTCATGTTTGGCATGCTGTAAATTCAAAATGATAGCTATTTCTTTAGCAGCACTATGAGGGGGAAAAACACTATAAATGCAGTACTGGATTTGGTCTTATACAAAAAATGTAATACAATAAAAACTTTAATGTCAAAAGGAACAGTATCTTAAAGAAAACATTTATAAAATAAATTATGGTATAAACTCCATAATGCAGGCAGAAAAAGAAAATACTAAAAATCTGACTACTGAGGACCTTTTCTTTCAATTTCAGCTTTTGAGTTTTTAAGTACACGTGAATCAAATATACACACAACTTCTACTTAATGCCATTTCTGTCTTGAGAAGTGCAAAAAACGTCAGTAAATATCATATTTCTTACATCAGAAAATAAGCCGATGAATTCCAAAGTGCTTGGGAAGTGTTGGCAGGACAATTGTTTTTTTTTTTTTTTTTGCCACTGTGGCTATAGCAAACTATGCTCTTTCTGCATAAATCCTATGTAACTCACAACTACCAACACTATTTACTGTTAAAAAAAAATCAAACACAGGAAAACCTCTTTCTCCTTTTCTTGTAGTATGGAATTTAATGCAAAATAAATTCTCATTTCCAAACCATGCTTGCATTTGGATATTTAATCAAAGTTTCTTGTATAACTTTTATTTATTTATTTTTAAAATATTTATTTATTTATTTATTTTTGGCTGTGTTGGGTCTTCATTGCTGTGAGCGGGCTTTCTCTAGCTGCAGCGAGTGGGAGCTACTCTTCCTTGCAGTGCGCGGGCTTCTCATTGCAGTGGCTTCTCTTTTTGTGGAGCATGGGCTCTAGGTGCACGGGCTTCAGTAGTTACAGCATGTGGACTCAGTAGTTGAGGCTCAGGGGCTCTAGAACACAGGCTCAGTAGTTATGGTGCTGGGCTTAGTTGCTCCACGGCATGTGGGATCTTCCTGGACCAGGGCTCGAACCCGTGTCCCCTGCATTGGCAGGCAGATTCTTAACCACTGCACCACCAGGGAAGTTCCCTTGTATAACTTTTAAAATGGTTGTTTCTTGCTACACTGCTTCCATGATGTTTAAAATGATTTTATCATACTAAAAAAACAAACAACATTTTTGCTATAAGTGGTATCAATTTCAGAGGGAGAGAATTTGAAAAGAGAACTCAAATGTGACCTGAGAAATATTAGTTGATAGGAAAGAAAAGAAGCAAATAAATCTAATTGGTCACATTCTGACAATTTATTAAGAAACTAATGCACTTTGTACATTCTCTAAAACTGTCCCACATAAACTTAGATGCTTAATAAGACATTTTTTGACGAGTAAATTAGTTCATGTTATTACACAAACAAAATGAAAGCAAAAGTCATCCAAAGAAGTTCTATTGTACACGGTTTAGAAATGTGAATATAAAACAAATTCGAATGTGTCTATCATACACATATGTATATACACATATATATGTCTATATTCCTAAGCATTCAGCTAAGACTTCTTGCTGGTCAATAAACTAAAAGGTACATAATTTGTGGAATATTATCTAACTAAGCAATCTTGAATTTCTATATTATAAAAATTATTTTCCTTTGTGTTTTTCTTCATATTTCAAAGAAGCTTATGCCTATAATTTAGGGTTTACTATACCTTCAAGTATTAGCAATCAAACTGAATTTTAGATGATCAAGCTTTATCATTTCATTCAAATTATATGATGGACTTCACTATATTGTATGACTAAAACCAGGAACAGTGCATCCATGAGCATAATGTATTGATAATAATGTATTTGATAATAATCACTATCAATGACACTACACTCTTGCATAGGAAGGCAGGTAGCACACTACTGAATTATTCTGTTAATTCATTTTGAGATACACGCCAAAAATACTTGAATAAGCTTTGAAATGTAAGAACCTGTTCTAAAGGAGTTTAAGTGTACTTGACAAATCTATACCTAATATGGCTTGCATTCTTGTTGAGGAATAACATTGTGATAAATAGGTTCTCTGTGTCCTGAAATCTAGTCAAAGGATCTGGAGACTTTGACTGCACTGATAGTTTGCATTCAATCTTTCTGTGCTCTTGTTTCTCTATCAATAAAATAGGAATAGAGTCTGGGGCTAGGGGGGAGACTACTTATGTTATATGGACTATGTAATATGAGAAACAAGAATACAGATAAATATGGGCTTAACAACAACTGCCTCCCTCCACACAATTCTGTCATAAAAGTTCATTGTGAAGTTCATTGTGATGAAAGAGCTTGGAAGTTTTTAAGAGAAAATGTAGATTGAGAAGTAGTAAGGAAGGAGCTGTGCAAAAAAACAAAAAACAAAAAAAACACAAAAAGGACACTTTTTTTTTTGATAATCTGATACTAGGGGCACGTTGTGTAAGTTCCTTGCCCCAAAATATCTTCCCTGATAATAACTGATTTTAAAATTATTCTCATCTGGCTAGACTGCCTGAAAATCCAGCAACTAGAAACTCATTTGATTAATGGACCTCTTCCTTGAAAAATGTCAAATTATCTATTAGCCACTGACAGAAAAATGTGAATTAATTTAATAAAATCGCTTTCCTTTCACCTTTTTAGCTGAAAATAGCTGCTCTGTGAGAATGGAAGTTCTGATTCATGGAAGGGGAAGGGTAGAGGTCCTTTTGGAGCACAGAATCCTTCTGGATTAAGCTTTAATCATTGGAGTCCTCTGTGAGCTACTCAAGTAGGATAGCATGCAGGAGCTGGAAAGTCAGGAGGAAGAGAATGTAGAGAATGCCAAAGACATACTTTGCCTAGTTTAAAGCCTAAGTTTTCTAGTTGATCTTAAAGCCAAGGTAAGTGGTTCTTTTCCTTCTTCATATATGAAGGGCCTCTTACTGTCAGGAAAATGCTACTCAATCAGTATGAATAAGTTTCTGTGGGAAGTACTATTTTAACATGACGTTTCAAAGAGGAGACATTATAGACCAGAAGTCCCCAACCTTTTTAGCACCAGGGACTGGTTTCATGGAAGACAATTTTTCCATGGATCGGGGGTGGGGGGGTGGGGTGGTTCAGGTGGTAATGCAAGTGATGGGGAGCGATGGGGAGCAGCAGATGAAGCTTCGCTCGCTTGCCCACCCACTGCTCACCTTCTGCTGTGTGGCCTGGTTCCTAACAGGCCGTAGACCGGTATGGGTCTGTGGCCCGGGGGATTGGGGACCCCTGTTATAAACACCAAGCATCTATTCTTAAGGTTTCAAGTTGCCTATACATATAAAATCTCTTTGGGCTAACCAGAGGTGCTATCAAAATGCTTTACTATGTTTAATTACCAATGGCAATGAATGACAAAAATCAAAGTTTAGGCATTCATGGATCTAAGAAAATAGACTAAAGTTTGATTTTCATGAAAGAATTAAAACCATTGCTTTTTTCCACAAAATCACCAATACCAGCACTACATTTTAATTTTCATACAAATGGTTTCCTGAGTTTATTCATAATAATATGTGCTTTAGTACAATAGATGGTAAAGTCTATCTGGGAAAATCTGGTTTTTCCCTTCGAGAAAAACAATACAATATCCTCTCCTTTCCAGAACAACAATAAAACCCCCAAACTGTGCTATGATTAAATACTACCAAGAACCATCAACTAGAAAGAAAAGCAATGCAAAATAGTGTTCACAAATCCATTAGAAACCAAAGTATTCTAAAGTCTCAAAGAAAGGATTTGTTTATACTGGTTAAGTATTTGTAGAAATCCCATCAAAAAAATGTCCCGTTCATATCTGCTCTTGTTGCTCTAGAGTTCTAACCAAAATAGACATGGTTAGGTATCCCTACCTGGGTTCCTCCTACAGAATGAGGGTGTAATTTGAAGTTTTCCCTTATAATAAGGTTGCCCCCTACTACTGTTAAGCTACCATGTTTGAATTTTCCAGAAGAAAGCTCTCACAATTATTGGAAAAATCCACTAGCACATCTGCATCTTTTATACACTGTCAATCCTCACTGAGTGATAAGGAATCATGCTGTTCATTGCTTATTTCTGATCACGTTCCTTTCAGGAAGGGACTGTATGACATGATCTTTCTGAGCATACTCATTGAAAAATTAAGATCATCTACTTTCAAAAACTACTGATTATTGAAAGACTGAAAGTTATTTTGTGGTCATTTTTCATTTTCCAACTTTACTTACCCTAATTCTACTACTACAAAAGCATACATGGAAAGAGCATCTCTGTCCTGAAAAGCTGAACACCAAAATCTTACCTCTGAGTTTGTCATATCAATTCTGATAAGAAGATATAACATCACAAACAAGATAATGACAAGAGGAAAATAAGCCAGAATATAAGAACACAAACTGTCACACACAAGTACTTCTAGTAATAAAGCAAAATGAGGAAAGAAAAAGCCAAACTGGGACATAAAAATCTACAAGATATGATCCCAGTATGTTTCTAAGTAATGTTTTACATGTAACACTAGATGTTCTTTAATGTCTTTCCATTATTGCAAAAAGACACCTCAAAATAAGGATACGTACTTTTATATATCACACACAAGAAACAGACCTTTGTGAATGGAATATACATCACTTACATTATAAAGAGAATTATGTATAGTTTCTTTTATTAAATACTGAAGTTACAAGTCTCCTAGACTAAATTGTATACTTCAGCACTCAATAATCACCTCTCTCTGAACTAAGCAAAATAAAATACACAGCAAACAGAATACCAAGCATGCACAAGTAGATCACTTATATTCACTAAAGAAAAGTATAATATCCTCCAGTTTACATTCATGAGTTCCTTCTGTCAGTAGCAGTAGCAGTAGCAGTAGCAGCAGTAGTAGTAGCAGTAATGGTATTTAAAGTAGTAGTAATGGTATTTTCTTCAACAACACAAAAAGATTCTTTCAAATTCCATCATTTAGAGAAAACAATACATACTACGCAGTGGTTCTGAATCATAAAATTTAATAATAGGACAAATTTGGCCAGAGCTTTTTATTATAAATATGATTTTAAAATGTGTTCAAATTTTATGCATATCATTAACATTACTTCCTATTTAAAAAGACTTTATCTTCTTGAAGTAAACTATTATGTAGCATTATCTAAAGTTTACTGAAGTGCATTATAACTATATGATGTGTGCTAAGCTCACAAGTCCACTATAGTAAAGTTTCAACTATATGACCATAGGATTAAAGATATATTAATATGCTACACTGTAATTCAAAGCACATGGAAGTCCAAAAAACAACAGTGTAGTTCATTATAAAGGGACAGATGATAATTAAATCCAATTGGTTAACTTGAAAGTCAGCTTACATAACACCAAGGTAGTGCCAACACCATGTACTTTATTTTCAAAGGCTTAACTATGACCTATTTAGTAGATTACAACGCCAATATAAAGCCTTTGGCTAAAATTTTCTTCACTTGTACTACAATTCCATTAGATGTAAAATTTACAGAAGCCTTATGAAAACCTTTATTTCTAGATGAGGCCCTTTATGGATAATACACAGGTCTGTCGGCACACATTATCTGTGATTTAATTCTCCTGTAAAATTTAGCATCAACCATATTAGGAGTTAACATATTAGCATAAATGATTTTTTAATCTGGCACCAAACTACTATGTTTACATTTTAGTAACTACAGAGAGTCAAATGAACGGAGTCCTTTGGTTACACATAATAAGCTTCTACAATACATTTTTTGTTTGTTTTTCTTAAAAAAAAAAAAAAGAAGCCTATCCTTTCAGGATCTAATGTTAAAAAATACTGACATTTCTTGGCATTATACTATTATACTTCCATCTTAATTGTTGGTAATGATTCCCCAAACCATTATTTTACACAACCAGAAAAACTATTAAAGTAACTTTATTTGAAAGGAACTTTAGAAGTTAGTGTGCAGAGAAGTTGGTAGGACCTTGTAGACACCAATTTTATACTTAAATAAACACTTGGACACTACTGAAAAACAATGCGGTATGAATATTGTGGACCTGTATATGTTTTTAATCTCACTCCCCCTTAAAAAAAGGAAGCTTAAACAGAATATTCAAGTAATGTAGTAGAAAACAATGCCTTTGATATAGGATTAGACAAAAAGCCACACATTTAAATTTTTATTCATCCAGTTAGGCTGAGGAACACTAAAAATCTTACAGACCAGTTGATGTTCGCTTTTTCATGCTCCGTCGTTGAGCTAAGCTTGAAGCAGCTACAGGCTCTAGGACTGGTTGAAAGGTCTTGTGAGTCAGGGCAGAATATGTGGCGACCACTGCTCCCTAAAATAATGAAAAATATCACAAAATGAATAACAATCTCTGGAAGTAAGAAAACTTCCACATTATATCATGAGAAATTTAACTAGACTACAACTTTTTCCCCCCAGGAAAATAATTTTGAATCCTTAATCTGTGCATTGATGCTCCCTTGATTAATTAACACTTGATTACTTGTATATTTTTTGCTTCAATAACTATGCTTCTTACAAATTTTTAAAACACTAAAATGTATTATTTTTATCAGTCTTTCAAAACTCTTTGAATTTGCTTTTAAATATCTTTTTAATCTTATTTTTAATAAGAATTGTATACATTTAAGGCATATAACATGTTATTTTGATATCTATAGTAAAATGATTACTACAGTCAAGCTAATCAACATATTTTCTCTTCACACAGTTATCACTTTTTGTGTGATGAGAGCACCTGAAATCTTAGAAAATTTCCAGTACTCAATATAGTATTATTAACTATAGTCATCAGGCTTCACATTAGATCTCTAGACTTATTCATCCTACATAACTGTAACTTTGTATACCTTAACAAATATCTCCCCATTTCCACCACCTCCGTGCCCCTGGTAACCACTGTTCTACTCTCTGTTTCTATATATATGACTTTTTTAGATTCCACATATAAGAAAGATCATGTACTATTTTTCTTTCTGTGTCTACATTATTTCACTTAACAATAATGTCTTATGGGTTCATCTATGTTGTGGCAAATGGCAAGGTCTCCTTTTAAAAAGCTGAATAATATTCTATTATATATAATATATTCCACACACACACACACACACACACACACACACACACACATCACAATTTCTTTACCCTCAGAGATTATCTGCATTCCCATGTTCATTCCAGCAATATCACAATGGCCAAGATATGGAAACATCTTAGTGTCCATCAATAGATAAATGGATAAAACACTAAACTTTAAAATCTAGGTTCAATGTCTATAAATATGGAAACCAATGGTTATTAATTTAGGAACCACTAGCCATCTTTTGGTTCCATACAAAACTTGAATTTAGTCTGCTCCTAGCCCCAGTGTCTCTTAAGAGCAAGTCAAATACAATCAAGAAAATTTTATTTATCATCAGTAGGGCAGTAGCTAAAGAAGATTGTTACTTAAAAAAGCAAACCAAAACAAAAAATCTATAAATATACCTTTAAAAAATAAAGATACTTTAAAGTAATTATATGTGTCATCAGTGGATGGCATGCAATGGCATTATTAGTATCAAGCATTTAGAAAGTGCTTAAAAGTATGTTTGTTTTACCTTAACAACATGTGATGTATCATTTCTACTTGGCTGATCATTTGGCAACTGATCTCTGTGGGTTATCCACGAGTGTTTTAATACTTGTTCTGTAGTGTACCGCTGCTGTGGGTCCATATGCAGCATATGGGAAAGCAAATCCTAAATTAAAATGAAAAATATATATATATATACATACATGAAACTACATATCATTAAAGGTTTTAGTAAAATATATCATTTCACATTTTCTCAAAGTATGAGAGGATTAATAGCTTTGCAATCTGTTTTAGTTGACCTATCATTAGGGTAAACAAAACCCATATATTGCATAGTTAACTGTCAAAAGAGAATCTTAAAACAGATTTTTCAAAATACAGCATATCCTTATTTACCATTCTAAAATCAGGGGATACCAATGCTGTGTAACTTGAATGTGGTTAGTGAGGGAGGAGAAAAATGTAAAGTAGCAGGAACTATGGTGGAATATGCTAAATGGTCAGGAGGAGAAAGGAACTATAGATCTTTGCTGGTAATCTGGGCCCCAAAGTATAAGTGTATCTGTATACAGATACAACATCATAGAATGGGGGTCCCATGTTGTTAATATGCTCAGTAACTGGTGGTTTACTGTATAAAATACTAAAGAAAGCAAAACATAAATCCAAGGTTAGCAGCTGATTTCTAGCAATGTAGTGGTCAGAATATCATATATTTTTCATCAGAGTAAATGTAAATATGCTTATTTTCTCTATGTTGTAATAAAAACTTATAAATGTAATATAACCTCATAGTAAAACACAATTTTAAATTTATTAAATGATGTAACAATTTAAAATAAACTCTCTACCAAGCATCTTTTATAGAAAGGAGAATTAAACTCTCCTTAACAAGCATCTTCTAATATAGAAACAAAAGCATTTGTGAACTTTTTATCACTAGCAGAGGTAGTGAGAAACCAAAGACTACACTGTAATGTCATAATTTGAAGAATAATGTAATTGGTTGAAACTATGTAGAGGAGTAGAACAACCAATCAAAAAAATCTATTGGAAAAAGAACATATGTGCAGAAATAAATGAAAAAATAATATTAAAAAGAACATAACAGTGAATTACATCAATAAAACAGACATAAATGATAATCATAAAAATGATTAAAGTTCCCAGAACTTCTGTGCCTCTGGCCAAGATGTAAAACCAGGAACTGGATTCACTCACCTGGTTGAAACCCAGCCCCTCCAAAAAAACATACCCATAAAATATAGGAAGCAACAGTTTTCAAGAGATCAGATATTAGGCAATGAAGGAAAGTAACCCCTAAAAGATGGGAAACAAATCAAGTAAGCCCTATGATTGCTCTAGCTTAGAACCTTGAAAGAGTTTTCAGGATGCTGGGTAGGTAAGGAAAACTCAGGCAGAGCCTGGCAGATTCCCTGTGGTGATGAAGCAGAACTGAGAGTCAGGGAAGACCAGGGCAGAAAAAGCAAGAAAGATTAATGAAGAGGTAAGAGGAGCAGAGAGAGAACCCTGTAGGGGGTCTCTTTCAAGTGTCTTCATTACAAACCCATATGTGGTGAAAAAAATAACAAAGGTCATGGGAAGAACTGTATGAAAGGATTAGAGGGAAATGGGAGTTCATGCAGGGTGAAGAATATTGCCTGTTCCCACCAGTCAGACTGGAAAAATCTCATATTCATTGAGTATTTGGTAGAGAACTTGAAAGAAACATGCCTGAGTAGTGAGTATCCCTAAATTAAACACTACTCTGGTCCTGCCTAAAAATATCTTAAAAGGAAGGCACAAAAGTATCAATTGTTTTCCCTAATTTAACTCAGAAAGTAGCTCAAGAATGGGAATACAAAAGCATCCAGCACTCACCAAGGTAAAATTCACTATGTCAAGCTTCTTATCCAAAATTACAAGGCATACAAAAGAGAAGGAAAATACAAGGCAAAATGAAAAGAAAAAAATCAATCAATCAAAATTGACCCACAACTGAAACATATGTTCAAAAGTTAAGTAGAGAGACATAAAAAGAAACAAATAAAACAGAGATGAAAACTAAAATGTGAGACAAAAAAAAAATAAAAAGAACCAAATAGGATTAATGGCAAATTTAAGACGGCAGGTAAAAAGACTGGTGAAGACACGGCAATAAACACTATAAAAAAGAAAAAAAAAAGTGCAAAACAAGCAAGCAAAAGAGCAGAGCATCAATGAGCTATGGGACAACTTCAACTGACAAAGCACACAACTACAATTAGAGTCCCAGAAAGTAAGAGGGAAGAAAACAATATTTGAAGAAATAATGTCTCTAAAATTTCCAGATTTTATGGAAACTATGAACCCACATATCAAAGGTCAGTGAACCCCAAGT
Source organism: Aethalodelphis obliquidens (assembly GCF_003676395.1). Classification (NCBI taxonomy): domain Eukaryota; kingdom Metazoa; phylum Chordata; class Mammalia; order Artiodactyla; family Delphinidae; genus Aethalodelphis; species Aethalodelphis obliquidens. Next base: position 292,250 of record NW_020838061.1, read on the forward strand.
AAAAGAAATAAAGAAAATTACACCAAGGAACATCAAACCAAATTGCTCAAAACCCAAGACAGAGAAAACTTTAAAAGTAACTGAGAAAAGAAAAAGACATGTTACATATGATGAAACAAAGATAAAAATAAAAGCCCCATAGGCACATACATTAAGCTGCCCTGGGACAACCCCACCCACCAGTGGTGAGGTACCAGCCCTAGGTCCCCCCAGACCCTGCAGACAGTCACCTAGGCCCCTGGTCCCCCCTACTAGCAAGGCAGCACCAGCCTTGGGACCACTGGGGCTGAACAGCCACTCATGCCAGGACCCAGCCCTGCCCAACAGTGGGCTGGCAGCCACCACAACACAGGGCCTGGCAACCAACTGGGCTGGGAGCCAGCCCTGTCTGCCAGCACACCCAGAGTAGTGGCCCCACCACAACAGAAGAACCCACGCAGCACACACATGGGGCACCCCTAGGACATATAGCTCTGGTGACCAGAATGGAGTATGCTGATTGGCCCCATAGGATATCTCCTACATAATGCCACTTCTCCAAGATCAGGAAACATGACTGACCTACTTAATAAATAGAAATAAACACAGAGAACTGGGCAAAATGAGGAGTCAGAGGAATATGTTCCAAACAAAGGAACAAGACAGAATCTCAGAAGAACTAAACAAACTGGAAGAGAGCAACCTACCCAATAAAGACTTCAAGGTAATGATCATAAAACTGCTCAATGAACTTGGGAGAATAATGGATGAACACAGTGAGAAGTCTAACAAAGAGTTACAAAGTATAAAGAACCATAAAACAGAGCTGAAGAATACAATAGTTGAAATTAAAAAAAAAAACAAAAATAACACTAAGAAGGAATCAAGAGTACATGACATAATACAGAGAAACAGATCAGTGAACTGAAAGACAGAATAATGTAAATCACCCAAGCTGAACAGAAAAAGGGAACAAAAGAATTTAAGAAATGAGGATAGCTTTTAAAAGATTTCTGGAAAAAATACCAAGAGTACAAATATTCACATTATAAGGGTCCCAAAGGAGAAGAGAGAAAGGGACACAATTTATCTGAAGAAATATTAACTGGAAACTTCCCCTACCTGGGAAAGGAAATGGACATCCAGGTCCAGGAAGCAACTGAGTCCAAAACAAGCTGAACGAAAAGAGATCCACACCAAGGCACACTATAACTAAAACGGCAAAAATTATAGATAGGGAATCTTAAAAATGGCAAGAGAAAAGCAACTAGTTACATACAAAGGGATTCCCATAAGACTTTCAGTTGACTTTTCAGCAGAACCTGCAAGCCAGAAGGGAGTGCCAAAGTGATGTATTCAAAGTGATGAAAGGACAAAACATACAACCAAGATTACTCTACCCAGCAAGGCTATCTTCAGATTTGAAGGAGAGAGAATGTTTTACAGAGAAGCAAGCACTAAAAGAGTTAGGTATTACTAAACCAATGGCTCTCCAAGAAATGCTAAAGGGACTTCTATAAGTAGCAAAGACAAGACCCAAACTAGAAATATAAAAATTACAAAAGGCAAAATCTCACTGGTAAAGGCAAAGGCACAGTAAAAGTCAACCACTTATAAAACTACTAGGAAGGTTAAAAGACAAGAGTGGTAAAATCACCTATATATACAAATAAAGTAGTTAAGAAATACACATAAAAACATGGAAAATATGATGTTAAAAACATTAAACATAAGAGGGGTATAAAAATGCAGGGTTTTTAGATGAGTTCAAACTTAAGAGATCATCAACTGAAAATAATCATATATATTGTGAAATACGAACATCATGGTAACCACAAAGCAAAAACCTGTAACAGACACACACACACACACACAAACACACACACACACACACACGAGAGAGAGAGAGAGAAAGGAATCCAAACATAACACTAGTGATAATCATCAAATCACAAGGGAAGAGAGCAAAAGATGAAGAAAGATAAAAAAGACAAAAACAACCAGAAAAAAATTAACAAAATGGCAATAAGTATTGATACATACCTATTGATAATTATTTAAAATGTAAATAAATTAAATGTTCCAATCAAAATACATAGAAAGTGGCTGAATGACTAAAAAAAACAAGACCATCTATATGCTACCTATAAGAGACTCACTTCAGATGTAAACACACACAAAAACTGAATGTGACATGATAAAAAAGGTATTCCATCCAAATGGAAATGAAAAGAAAGCTGGGGTAGCAATACTTATATTAGATGAATAGACTTTGAAACAAAGACTGTAACAAGAGACAAAGAAGGACATTACATAATGATGAAGCGGTCAATCCAGCAAGATGTATATCAATTGTAAATATATATGAAACCAAAGTTGGAATACCTAAATACATAATGCAAATACTGATATTAAAAGACAAATTGACAGTAACACAATAATAGTAGTCAATGTCAATATCACACTTACATCAATGGAGAGATCATCCAGACAGAAAATCAATAAGGAAAAACTGGTCTTAAATGACACATTAGACTAGATGAAAATAATACAAATATACAGAACTTTTTTATCCAAAAACAAAAAAACACACATTTTTTTCAAGGGCACATGGAACATGCTCCAAAGACAGTTCACATGCTGGGTTGCAAAACAAGCCTCAATAAATTTAAGAAGACTGAAATCATATAAAGCATATTTTCCAACAATGGTATGAGACTAGAAATCAAGTACAAGAACAACAACAAAAAACTTCAAAAAAAAAAAAACCCCACACATGTGGAGTCTAAACAACATGCACTAAACAACCAATGGATCACTGCAGAAATCAAAGAGGAAATCAAAAAATAATTAGAGACAAATGAAAGCAAAAACACAATGATCTACAATCTATGGGCCACAGCAAAAGCAGTTATTAGAGGGAAGTGGATAGTGATCCACACCTATATCAGGAAGCAAGAAAAATGCCAAACAATCTAACCTTACACTTAAAGGAACTAGAAAAAGAAGAAAGAAACAAAACTCAAAGTTAGTAGAAGGAAAGAAATAATAAAGATCAGAGCAGAAACAAATGAAATAGAGATTAAACCTCTAGCCAGACTCATCAAGAAAAAAAGAGAAAGAGCCCAAATCAATAAAATCAGAAGGGAAAGAGGATAAATAACTAATAGCACAGAAATAAAAAGGATCATAAGAGATTATTACAAACAGCTATACTCCAAAAAATGGACAATCTAGAAAAAAATGGATAAATTCCTAGAAACATACATTCTTCCAAGACTGAACCAGGAAGAACTAGAAAATGTGGACAGACCAATTACCAGTAATAAAACTGAATCAGTAATAAAAACAATTCCCAACAAACAAAAGTCCAGGACAAATGGCTTCACTGATGAATTCTAAAAACATTTAAATAAGAGTTAACACATATCCTTCTCAAAGAATTCCTAGAAAATTAAACAAAAAAGAATACTTCTGAACTCATTTTATAAGGCAAGCATAACCCTGATACCAAAACCAAAGATACCACCAAAGAAAGGAAAATTACAAGCTAATATCACTGATGAACATAGATAAAAACCCTCAATAAAATATTAGCAAACTAAATTGAACAACCTATTAAGTGGAACACAAAATGATAAAGTAGGATTTATCCCAGAGATGTAAAGGATGCTTCAGTATCTGCAAATCAATCAATGTGATACACCACATTAACAAATTGAAGAAGAAAAATCATATGATTATCTCAATAGATGCTGTAAATGCATTTGAAAAAAATTAAACATCATTTTTTTTTTTTTTTGGTATGCGGGCCTTTCACTGTTGTGGCCTCACCCATTGTGGAGAACAGACTCCGGACGCGCAGGCTCAGCGGCCATGGCTCACGGGCCTAGCCGCTCCGCGGCATGTGGGATCCTCCCTGACCGGGGCACGAACCCGTGTCCCCTGCATCGGCAGGCAGACTCTCAACCACTGCACCACCAGGGAAGCCCCTAAACATCATTTATGATAAAAACTCTAAACAAAGTTGGTATAGAGGTAATATACCTCAACATAATAAAGGCCATATATGACAAACCCACAGCTAACATCATAGTCAATGATGAAATCTAAAAGTGTTTCCTCTAAAATCAGGAACAAGATAAAAACGTCCACTCTCACCACTTGTATTTAACATAGTACTAGAAGTCCTCACCAAAGGAATCAGACAAGGAAAAGAAATAAAATCAATAAAGAACACAGTCCTTAAGTGACACATTACACCAGATGGACTTAACTGATATCTATAGAGTGTTCCATCCAAAAGGATCAGAATACACATTCTTTTCAAGTGCACACTGAACAGTCTCCAGGATAGATCACATGCTAGGCAACAAAGCAAGCCTTGGTAAATTTAAGAAAATTGAAATCATATCTAGCATCTTTTCTAACCATGATGCTATGAGATTAGAAATCAACTACAAGAAAGAAACTGCAAAAAGAACCACAAGCACATGTAGGCTAAACAATATGCTCCTAATCAACCAATGGATCACTGAAGAAATCAAAGAAGAAATAAAAAAAAATACCTAGAGACAAGTGAAAATGAAAGCATGAAGATCCAAAAGATATGGGATGCAGCAAAAACAGTTCTACGATGGAAGTTTATAGCAATACAAGCTTACCTCAGGAAACAAGACAAATCTCAAATAAGGAAGCTAACCTTACACCTAAAGGCACTGGAGAGAGAAGAACAAACAAAACCCAAAGGTAGTAGAAGGAAACACAAAGATCTGAGCAGAAATAAATTAAATAGACACTAAGAAAACAATAGAAAAGATTAATGAAACTAAAATCTGGTTCTTTGAAAAGATAAACAAAATTGATAAACCTTTAGCCGGACTCATCAAGAAAACAAGGGAAAGGGCCCAAATTAAGAAAATTAGAAATGAAAAAGGAGAAGTTTCAACGAACACCACAGAAATACAAAGGATCATGAGAGATTACTACAAGCAACTATATGCCAATAAAATGGACAACCTAGAAGAAATGGACAAACTCTTAGAAAGGTACAATCTCCCAAGACTTAATCAGGAAGAAATAGAAAATACGAATAGACCAATTACATGTAGTGAAATTGAATCTGTGATTTAAAGCTCTAAACAAAATACCTATGACATTATTCAAAGAACTAGAACAAATAATCCTAAAATTTATATGGAACCATAAAAGACCCAGAATTGCCAAAGCAATCCTGAGGAAAAAGAACAAAGCAGGAGGCATAACCAACCCTCCCAGATTTCAGACACTACTATGAAGCTACAGTAATCAAAACAGCGTGGTACTGGCACAAAAGGAGACAGATCAATGGAACAGAGCAGAGAGCCCAGAAATAAACCCACACACCTATGTGCAATTAATCGTTGACAAGAGAGGCAAGAATATACAATGGGGAAAAGACAGTCTCTACGGCAAGTGATGCTCGGAAAGCTGGACAGTCACATGTAAATCAATGAAGCTAGAACACACTCTCTCACAACATACACAAAAATAAACTCAAAATGGCTTAAAGACTTAAATATAACACAAGATACTATAAAACTCCTAGAAGAGAGTGTAACAGGGAAGAGCCAATCCTGACTCCATGTTGGATCTGTTTCTTTACTTTAACCTTTGCTTCCTGTTACTTTTGTTCACTGACAGGATACTGTCTATACATAATGGCCTGACTTGCGGAACCCTGCCCCTCTGCGTGAATGTTAAACCAAAGTGCCTTTGTTCAGGGAAACATCCTGATCCTGTCTACCTGTGAATGGCTGCAAAAAAGAAGAAATTAACACATCTCCTCCCCAAGGCTGGCCATTCCAGGAGATATTTGCAAGACACAGCCTTTTTATTTTACTTCCTCACCTCCTCCCTCTTTCTCTTCTATAAAACAAGTGGGCATCCAGACCCCGATAAGATGGTTTTTTTGAGACATTAACCTGCCATCTTCTTGGTCTTCCAGCTTCCCAAAAAAAGTCATATTCCGTGCCTCAACACCTCATCTCCCAATTTATTGACCAGTCATGCGGCAAGCAGAGTGAGCATGGATTCGGTAACAAGAACACAGGCAAAACATTCTCTGACATACATTCTACTAATGTTTTCTTAGGTCAGTCTCACACAGCAACAGAAAAAAAAGCAAAAATAAATAGGACCTAGTCAAACATATAAGCTTTGGCACAGTAAAGGAAACCATAAACAAAACGAAAAGACAACCTACGGACTAGAAGAAAATATTTGCAAATCATGTAACCAACAAGGGTTTAATTTCCAAAATATACAAATAGCTCCTACAATTCAATAACAAAAAAACACAAATAACTCAAATGAAAAATGGGCAGAACACCTAAATAGACGTTTCTCCAAAGAAGACATACAGATGGCCAAAAGGCACATGAAAAGATGCTCATTATCACTAATTATTAGAGAAATGCAAATCAACATTACAATGAGGTATCATCTCAAACCAGGCAAAATGGCCATCATTAAAATGTCTACAAATAATAAATGCTAGAGAGGGTGTGGAGAAAAGGGAACCCTCTTACGCTGTTGGTGGGAATGTAAATTGGTGCAGCCATAATGGAAAACAGTACAGAGGTTCTCAAAAAACTAAAAATAAAGGTACCATATGATCCAGCAATCCTACTCGTGGGCATATACCCAGGCAATACTATAATTCGAAAAGATACATTCACCTCTATGTTGATAGCAGCACTATGTACAATAGCCAAGACATGGAAGCAACCATTGCTAAGTGTCCATCAACAGATGAATGGATAAAGAAGTTCTGGTACATACGTAGAATGGAATATTACTCAGCCATAAAAAAATAATGAAATAATGCCATTTGCAGCAACGTGGATGGACCTGGATATTATCATGTTAAGTGAAGTAAGTCATAAAGAGAAAGACAAATACCATATGATATCACTTTTATGTGGAATCTAAAATACAATACAAATGAACATATCTATGAAAAAAAAACCTAACAAATACAGAGAAGAGACTTGTGGTTGCCAAGGTGGGGAGGGTGGGGGAAGGAAGGATTGGGAATTCTGGATTAGCAGATACAAACTATTATATGTAGGAGGGATAAACAACACGGTCCTACTGTATAGCACAGGGAACCATATTCAATATCCTGTGATAAACCATAATGGGGGACTTCCGGGAAGATGGCAGAAGAGTAAGACATGGAGATCAACTTCCTTCCCACAGATACACCAGAAATACATCTACACATGGAAGAACTCCTACAGAACACCTACTGAATACTGGCAGAAGACCTCAGACCTCCCAAAAGGCAAGAAACTACCCATGTACCTGGGTAGGGAAAAAGAAAAAAGAATAAACAGAGACAAAAGAATGGGGATGGGACCCGCACCAGTGGGAGGGAGCTGTGAAGGAGGAAAGGTTTCCATACACTAGGAGCCCCTTCGTGGGCAGAGATTTTGGGAGGCGGAGGGGGGGAGCTTCGGGGATGTGGAGGAGAGCGTAGCCACAGGGGTGTGGAGGGCAAAGCGGGGAGATTCCCACACAGAGGATCAGGGCCGACTGGCACTCACCAGCCCGAGAGGCTTGTCTGCTCCCCCGCCGGGATGGACGGGGCTGGGAGCTGAGGCTTGGGCTTCGGTTGGAACGCAGGGAGAGGACTGGGGTTGGTGGCGTGAACACAGCCTGCAGGGGGTTAGTGCACCACGGCTGGATGGGAGGGAGTCTGGGGAAAAGTCTGGACCTGCCGAAGAGGCAAGGAACTTTTTCTTCCCTCTTTGATTCCTCAAGCGTGAGGAGAGGGGATTAAGAATGCTGCTTAAAGGAGCTCCAGAGACGGGTGTGAGCCGCGGCTAATAGCACGGACCCTAGAGACAGGCATGAGACACTAAGGCTGCTGCTGCTGCCACCAAGAAGCCTGTGTGCGAGCACAGGTCACTATCCACACCCCCCTTCCAGGGAGCCTGTGCAGCCCGCCACTGCCAGGGTCCTGTGATACAGGCACAACTCCCCAGGGAGAATGCACGGTGCGCATCAGGCTGGTGCAACGTCACGGTGGCCTCTGCCGCCGCAGGCTCACCCCGCATTCCGTGTCCCTCCCTACCCCTGGCCTGAGTGAGCCAGAACCCCAGAATCAGCTGATCCTTTAACCTCATCCTATCTGAGCGAAGAATAGACGCCCTCCAGCGACCTACACGCAGAGGCGGGGCCAAATCCAAAGCTGAGCCCCTGGGAGCTGTGAGAACAAAGAAGAGAAAGGGAAATCTCTCCCAGCAGCCTCAGAAGCAGTGGATTAAAGCTCCACAATCAACTTGATGTACCCGGTATCTGTGGAAAACATGAATAGACAATGAATCCTCCCAAATTAAGGAGGTGGACTTTGACAGCAAGATTTATGATTTTTTCCCCTTTTTCACTTTTTGTGTGTATGTGTGTACTTCTGTGTGTGATTTTGTCTGTATAGCTTTGCTTCCACCATTTGTCCGAGGGTTCTATCCATTCGTATTTTTTAAAAAAATTTTTCTTAATAATTAGTTTTTATTTTAATAACTTTATTTTACTTCATCTTTGTTCTTTGTTTCCTTCCATCCCTCCTTTAGACAACGAATGATCCCAAATTGAGGAGGTGGACTTTGAGAGCATGATTTATGATTTTTTCCCCTTTTCCTCTTTTTGTGAGTGTTTATGTGTATGGTTCTGTGTGAGATTTTGTCTGTATAGCTTTGCTTCCATTTGACCCAGGGTTCTATGCGTCTGTTTTTTTTTGTTTTCTTTTTCTCTTAATAAATATTTTCTTTATTTTAATAACTTTATTATATTTTATCTTACTTTACTTTATTTTACTTTATCTTCTTTCTTTCTTTTCTCCTTCCTTCGCTGCTTCCTTCCACCCTCCCTCCCTCCCTCCATTCTTTCTTTTTTTCTTTCTTTCTTTCTTTTCTTCTTTCTTTCTTTCTTCCTTTCTTTCTTCTTCTACTAATTCTTTCTTTCTACTTTTTCTCCCTTTTCTTCTGAGCCATGTGGATGAAAGGCTCTTGGTGCTGCAGCCATGAGTTAGTGCTGTGCCTCTGAGGTGGGAGAGCCAACTTCAGGACACTGGTCCACAAGACGTCCCAGCTCCACATAATATCAAACAGTGAAAATCTCCCAGAGATCTCCACCTCAACACCAGCACCCAGCTTCACTCAACGAACAGCAAGCAACAGTGCCGGACATGCTATGCCAAACTACTAGCAAGAGAGGAACACAACCCCACCCATTAGCAGAGAGGCTGACCAAAATCATAATAAATCCACAGACACCCCAAAACACACAACCAGACGTGGACCTGCCCACCAGAAAGATAAGATCCAGCCTCAACCACCAGAACACAGGCACTAGTCCCCTCCAACAGGGGGACTACACAACCCACTGGACCAACATTGGCCACTGGGGACAGACATCAAAAACAACGGGAACTACGAACCTGCAGTCTGCAAAAAGGAGACACCCAAACACAGTAAGATAAGCAAAATGAGAAGACAGAAAAAACACACAGCAGATGAAGGAGCAAGATAAAAACCCACCAGACCTAACAAATGAAGAGAAAATAGGCAGTCTACCTGAAAAAGAATTCAGAAAAATGATAGTAAGGATGATCCAAGATCTTGGAAATAGAATAGACAAAATGCAGGAAACATTAAACAAGGATCTAGAAGAAATAAAGATGAAACAAACAATGATGAACAACAAAATAAATGAAGTGAAAAATACTCTAGATGGATTCAATAGCAGAATAACTGAGGCAGAAGAACGGATAAGTAATCTGGAAGATAGAATAGTGGAAATAACTACTGCAGAGCAGAATAAAGAAAAAAGAATGAAAAGAACTGAGGACAGTCTCAGAGACTTCTGAGAAAACATTAAATGCACCAACATTCGAATTGTAGGGGTTCCAGAAGAAGAAGAGAAAACGAAAGCGACTGAGAAAATATTTGAAGAGATTATAGTTGAAAACCTCCCAAATATGGGAAAGGAAATAGTTAATCAAGTAAAGGAAGCACAGAGAGTCCCATACAGGATAAATCCAAGGAGAAATATGCCAAGACACATACTAATCAAACTGTCAAAAATTAAATACAAAGAAAACATATTAAAAGCAGCAAGGGAAAAACAACAAATAACACACAAGGGAATCCCCATAAGGTTAACAGTTGAACTTTCAGCAGAAACTCTTCAAGCCAGAAGAGACTGGCAAGACATATTTAATGTGATGAAGGAGAAAAATCTGCAAAAAAGATTACTCTACCCAGCAAGGATCTCATTCAGATTTGATGGAGAAATTAAAACCTTTAAAGACAAGAAAAGCTGAGAGAGTTCAGCACCACCAAACCAGCTCAACAACAACTGCTAAAGGAACTTCTCTAGGCAAGAAACACAAGAGAAGGAAAAGACCTACAATAACAAACCCAAAACAATTAAGAAAATGGGAATAGGAACATACATATCGATAATCACCTTAAATGTAAATGGACTAAACGCTCCAACCAAAAGACACAGATTGGTGGAGTGGAGACAAAAACAAGATCCATATATTTGCTATCTAAAAGAGACCCACTTCAGACCTAGAGACACATACAGACTGAAAGTAAGGGGATGGAAAAAGATATTTCATGCAAATAGAAACCAAAAGAGAGCTGGAGTAGCAATTCTCATATCAGACAAAATAGACTTTAAAATAAAGACTTTTAGAAGAGACAAAGAAGGACACTACATAATGATCAAGGGATCAATCCAAGAAGAAGATATAACAGTTGTAAATATTTATGCACCCAACATAGGAGCATCTCAATATATAAGGCAAATACTAACAGCCATAAAAGGGGAAATCGACAGTAACACATTCATACTAGGGGACTTTAACACCCCAATTTTACCAATGAACAGATCATCCAAAATGAAAATAAATAAGGAAACACAAGCTTTAAATTACACATTAAACAAGATGGACTTAATTGATATTTATAGGACATTCCATTCAAAAACTACAGAATACACATTTTTCTCAAGTGCTCATGGAACATTCTCCAGGATAGATCATATCTTGGGTCACAAATCAACCGCCTTGGTAAATTTAAGAAAATTGAAATTGTATCAAGTACCTTTTCCTACCACAACGCTATTAGACTAGATATCAATTAAAGGAAAAGATCTGTAAAAAATACAAACACATGGAGGCTAAACAATACACTACTTACTAACGAAGTGATCACTGAAGAAATAAAACAGGAAATAAAAAAATACCTAGAAACAAATGACAATGGAGACACGATGACCCAAAATCTATGGAATGCAGCAAAAGCAGTTCTAAGACGGAAGTTTATAGCAATACACTCCTCCCTTAAGAAACAGGAAACATCTCGAATAAACAACCTAACCTTGTGCCTAAAGCAATTAGAGAAAGAAGAGTAAAAAAAAAAACCAAAGTTAGCAGAATGAAAGAAATCATAAAAATCACATCAGAAATAAATGAAAAAGAAATGAAGGAAATGATAGCAAAGACCAATAAAACTAAAAGCTGGTTCTTTGAGAAGATAAACAAAATTGATAAACCATTAGCCAGACTCATCAAGAAAAAAAGGGAAAAGACTCAAATCAATAGAATTAGAAATGAAAAAGGAGAAGTAACAACTGACACTTCAGAAATACAAAAGATCATGAGAGATTACTACAAGCTAATCTATGCCAATAAAATGGACAACCTGGAAGAAATGGATAAATTCCTAGAAAGGCACAACCTGACAAGACTGAAGCAAGAAGAAATAGAATATATGAATAGACCAATCACAAGCACTGAAATTGAAACTGTGTTTAAAAATCTTCCAACAAAAGCCCAGGACCAGATGGCTTCACAGGCAAATTCTATCAATCATTTAGAGAAGAGCTAACACCTATGCTTCTCAAACTCTTCCAAAATATAGCAGAGGGAGGAACACTCCCAAACTCATACTACAAGGCCATCATCACCCTGATACCAAAACCAGACAAGGATGTCACAAAGAAAGAAAACTGCAGTCTAATATCACTGATGAACACCGATGCAAAAACCCTCAACAAAATACTAGCAAACAGAATCCAAAAGCACATTAAACGGATCATACACCATGATCAAGTGTGGTTTATTCCAGGAATGCAAGGATTCTTCAATATACGCAAATCAATCAACATGATACACTATATTAACAAATTGAAGGAGAAAAAACATATGATCATCTCAATAGATGGAGAGAAAGCTTTCGACACAATTCAACAACGATTTACGATAAAAACCCTCCAGAAATAGGCATAGAGGGAACTTTCCTCAACATAATAAAGGCCATATATGACAAACCCACAGCCAACATCATGCTCAATGGTGAAAAACTGAAAGCATTTCCACTAAGATCAGGAACAAGACAAGGTTGTCCACTCTCACCACTCTTATTCAACATAGTTTTGGATGTTTTAGCCACAGCAATCAGAGAAGAAAAGGAAATAAAAGAAATTCAAATCAGAAAAGAAGAAGTAAAGCTGTCACTGTTTGCAGATGACTTGATACTATACATAGAGAATCCTAAAGATGCTACCAGAAAACTACTAGAGCTAATCAATGAATTTGGTAAAGTAGCAGGATACAAAATTAATGCACAGAAATCTCTGGCATTCCTATATACTAATGATGAAAAATCTGAGAGTGAAATCAAGAAAACACGCCCATTTACCATTGCAACAAAAAGAATAAAATATCTAGGAATAAACATACCTAAGGAGACAAAAGACCTGTATGCAGAAAATTATAAGACACTGATGAAAAAAATTAAAGATGATACAAATAGAGGGAGAGATATACCATGTTCTTGGATTGGAAGAATCCACATTGTGAAAATGACTCTACCACCCAAAGCAATCTATAGATTCAATGCAATCCCTATCAAACTACCACTGGCATTTTCCACAGAACTAGAACAAAAAATTTCACAATTTGTATGGAAACACAAAAGACCCCGAATAACCAAAGCAACCTTGAGAACGAAAACGGAGCTGGAGGAATCAGGCTCCCTGACCTCAGACTATACTACAAAGCTACAGTAATCAAGACAGTATGGTAGTTGCAGAAAAACAGAAAGATCAATGAAACAGGATAGAAAGCCCAGAGATAAACCCACACACATATGGACACCTTATCTTTGATAAAGGTGGCAGGAATGTACAGTGGAGAAAGGACAGCCTCTTCAATAAGTGGTGCTGGGAAAACTGGACAGGTACATGTAAAAGTATGAAATTGGATTACTCCCTAACACCATACACAAAAATAAGCTCAAAATGGATTAAAGACCTAAATGTAAGGCTGGAAACTATCAAACTCTTAGAGGAAAACATAGGCAGAACACTGTATGACATAAATCACAGCAGGATCCTTTTTGACCCACCTCCTAGAAAAATGGAAATAAAAACAAAAATAAACAAATGGGACCTAATGGAACTTCAAAGCTGTTGCAGAGCAAAGGAAACCATAAACAAGACCAAAAGACAACCCTCAGACTGGGAGAAAATATTTGCAAATGAAGCAACTGACAAAGGATTAATCTCCAAAATTTACAAGCAGCTCATGCAGCTCAATAACAAAAAAATAAACAACCCAATCCAAAAATGGGCAGAAGACCTAAATAGACATTTATTCAAAGAAGATATACAGACTGCCAACAAACACATGAAAGAATGCTCAACATCATTAATCATTAGAGAAATGTAAATCAAAACTACAATGAGATATCATCTCACACCGGTCAGAATGGCCATCATCAAAAAATCTAGAAACAATAAATGCTGGAGAGGGTGTGGAGAAAAGGGAACACTCTTGCACTGCTGGTGGGAATGTGAATTGGTTCAGCCACTATGGAGAACAGTATGGAGGTTCCTTAAAAAACTACAATTAGAACAATCATATGACCCAGCAATCCCACTACTGAGCATATACCCCGAGAAAACCAAAATTCAAAAAGAGTCATGTACCAAAATGTTCATTGCAGCTCTATTTACAATAGCTCAGAGATGGAAACAACCCAAGTGCCCATCATCGGATGAATGGATAAAGAGGATGTGGCATATATATACAATGGAATATTAGTCAGCCTTAAAAAGAAACGAAACTGAGCTATTTGTAATGAGGTGGATAGACCTAGAGTCTGTCATACAGAGTGAAGTAAGTCAGAAAGAAAAAGACAAATACCGTATGCTAACACATATATATGGAATTTAAGAAAAAAAAATGTCATGAAGAACCTAGGGGTAAGACAGGAATAAAGATGCAGACCTACTGGAGAACGGACTTGAGGATATGGGGAGGGGGAAGGGTGAGCTGTGAAAGGGCGAGAGAGAGTCATGGACATATACACACTAACAAACGTAGTAAGGTAGATAGCTAGTGGGAAGCAGCCGCATGGCACAGGGATATTGGCTCGGTGCTTTGTGACAGCCTGGAGGGGTGGGATAGGGAGGGTGGGAGAGAGGGACACACAAGAGGGAAGACATATGGGAACATATGTATATGTATAACTGATTCATTTTGTTATAAAGCAGAAACTAACACACCATTGTAAAGCAATTATACCCTAATAAAGATGTTAAAATAAAAAGATGTGGCACAAATATACAATGGAATATTACTCAGCCATAAAAATAAACGAAAATTGAGCTATTTGTAATGTGGTGGATTGACCTAGAGTCTGTCATACAGGGTGAAGTAAGTCAGAAAGAGAGAGTCAAATACCATATGCTAACACGTATATACGGAATTTAAGAAAAAAAATGTCATGAAGAACCTAGGGGTGAAACAGGAATAAAGACACAGACCTACTAGAGAATGGACTTGAGGAAATGAGGAGGGGGTAGAGTAAGATGTGACAAAGTGAGAGGCATGGACATATATACACTACCAAACGTAAGGTAGATAGCTAGTGGGAAATAGCCGCATAGCACAGCGAGATCCGCTCGGTGCTTTGTGACCGCCTGGACGGGTGGGATAGGGAGGGTGGGAGGGAGGGAGACGCAAGAGGGAAGAGATATGGGAACATATGTATATATATATAACTGATTCATTTTGTTGTAAAGCAGAAAGTAACACACCATTGTAAAATAATTATACTCCAATAAAGATTTAAAAAAACATATTGGAAAAGAATATGAAAAAGAATATATCTATCTATCTATCTATCTATCTATATATATGTAACTGAGTCACTTTGCTGTACAGCAGAAATTAAACACAACATTGTGAATGAACTATACTTGAATATAATTACAAAAGAAACACTCCCAACAAATAAAAATCCTGGACCAGATGGCTATACAGGCGAATTCTACCAAACGTCGAGAGCACAATTAGCACCTATCCTTCTGAACCTAGTCCAAAATATTGCAGAGGGGCTTCCCTGGTGGCGCAGTGGTTGAGAGTCCTCCTGCCGATGCAGGTGACCTGGGTTCGTGCCTTGGTACAGGAAGATCCCAAACGCCACGGAGCGGCTGGGCCCGTGAGCCATGGCCGCTGAGCCTGCACATCTGGAGCTTGTGCTCCGCAATGGGAGAGGCCACAACAGTGAGAGGCCTGCATACCGAAAAAAATAAGAAAATAAAAATAAAAAACAAAAACAAAAATTGCAGAGGAAGGAACACATCCATACTTATTCTGTGAGGCCACCATAACCCTGATACTAAAACCAGACAAAGATATCATAAAAAAACAAAATTACAGGCCAATATCACCAATGAACAAAAGACACAAAAATTTTCAACAAAATACTAGCAATCTGAAAACAATGATACATTAGAAGAATCATACAAGAAGATCAAATGGAATTCTTCCCAGGGATATGAGGATTTTTCAATATCTGCAAACCAAACATTGTGATACACCACACTGACAAGTTGAAGAATAAAAACCATATGATCATCTCAACAGATGCAGAAAAAGCTTTTGACAAATCTCAACATCAATTTATGATAAAAACTCTCCAAAAAGTGAGCATAGAGGGAACCTACCTCAACATAACAAAATCCATATGTGAAAAACCCACAGTTAACATCATATGCAACAGTGAAAAGCTGAAAGCTTTTCCTCTAAGATCAGGAACAAGACACGGATGTGCATTTTGCTACTTTTATTCAACATAGTGTTGGAAGTCCCATCCACGGCTATCAGAGAAGAAAAAGAAATAAAAGTAATTCAAGTTGGAAAAGAAGTAAAATGGTCACTGCCTGCTGATGACATGATACTATACATAGAAAATCCTAAAGATGCTACCAGAAAACTACTAGACCTTATCGATGAATTTGGTAAAGTTTCAGGATACAAAATTAATGCACAGTAATCTCTTTCATTCCTATACACTAACAATGAAAGATCAGAAAGAGAAATTAAGGAAACATTCTCATTTACCACTGTATCAAAAAGAATAGGAGCTTTAAGATGGTGGAAGAGTAAGACGAGGAGATCACCTTCCTCCCCAGAGATACATCAGAAATACATATGCATGTGGAACTGCTCCAATAGAATACCTACTGAATGCTAGCAGAAGTCCTCAGACCTCCCAAATGGTGAGAAACTCCCCACGTACCTGGGTAGGGCAAAAGAAAAAAGAAAAAACAGAAACAAAGAATAGGGATGGGACCTGCACCTGGAGGGAACTGTGAAGGAGGAAAGGTATTCACACACTAGAAGCCCCTTCACGGGCAGAGACTGTGGGTGGTGGAGGGTGGAAGCTTCAGAGCCACCGAGGAGAGCACAGCAACAGGGGTGTGGAGGGCAAAGCGGAGAGATTCCTGCACAGAGGATCGGTGCCGACCCGCACTCTCCAGCCCGAGACGCTTGTCTGCTCACCCACCAGGGAGGGCGGGGGCTGGGAGATGAGGCTTGGGCTTCAGAGATCAGATCCCAGGGAGAGGACTGGGGTTGGTTGCGTGAACACAGGCTGAAGGGGGCTAGTGCACCACGGCTAACTTGGACGGAGTCCAGGAAATAGTCTGGACCTGCCGAAGAGGCAAGAGACTTTTTCTTCTCTGTTTCCTGGTGCGTGAGGAGACGGGATTAAGAGTGCCGATTGAAGGAGCTCAGAGATGGGTGCAAGCCAGCGCTATAAGCGCGGACCCAAGAGACGGGCATGAGACGCTAAGGCTGCTGCTGCAGCCACCAAGAAGCCTGTGTGTGAGCACAGGTCACTATCCATACCTCCCCTCCCAGGAGACTGTACAGCCCGCCACTGCCAGGGTCCTGAGTACCAAGGAAAACTTCCCTGGGAGAATGCACGGTGTGTCTCAGGCTGGTGCAACATCACGCCGGCTGCTGACGCCACAGGGTCGCCCCACATCCGTACCCTCCCTCTCCCCAGACTGAGTCATAGCTTCCGAATAAGCTGCTCCATTAACCCCATCCTGTCTGAGGGGGAACAGATGCCCTCAGGTGACCTACATGGAGAGGCGGGTACAAATCCAAAGCTGAGCCCCTGGAGCTGTGCGAACAAAGAAGAGAAAAGGAAATCTCTCCCAGCAGCCTCAGAAGGAGCAGATTAAATCTCCACAATCAACTTGAGGTACCCTGCATGTGTGGAATACCTGAATAGACAACGAATCATCCCAAATTGAGGGGGTGGAGTTTGGGAGTAAAGATATATTATTTTTGCCCCTTTTTCTCTTCTTGTGAATGTGTATGTATATGCTTCTGTGTGTGATTTTGTCTGCATAGCTTTGTTTTCACCATTTGTCCTAGGGTTTTCTCCATCCATTGTTTGTTTACTTTCTAAAAGTATTTTCTTAATAATTCTGTCTATTTTGTATTTTAGTAACCTTATTTTACTTTATTTTATTTTATCTTTTTTCTTTCGTTCGTTCTTTCTAAATTTTCTCCCCTTTATTCTATGCCATGTGGATGAAAGTCTCTTGGTGTTCCAGACAGGAGTCAGTGCTGTACTTCTGAGGTGGGAGAGCCAACTTCAGGACACTGGTCCACAAGACACCTCCCAGCTCCAGGTAATATCAAATGGGAAAAAACTCCCAGAGATCTCCATCTCAATGCCAAGACCCAACTCCACTCAACGACCAGCAAGCTACAGTGCTGGACACCCTATGCCAAACAACTAGCAGGACAGGAACACAGCACCATCCATTAGCAGAGAGGCGCCTAAAATCACAATAAGGCCACAGACATCCCAAAATACACCACCAGACGTGGACATGCCCACCAGAAAGACAAGACGCAGCTTCATCCACCAGAACACAGGCACTAATCCCCTACAACAGGAGGCCTACATAACGAACTGAACCAAACTTAGCCACTAGGTACAGACACCAAAAACAACGGGAACTATAAACCTGCAGCCTGCGAAAAGCAGACCCCAAACAC
Organism: Aethalodelphis obliquidens; assembly: GCF_003676395.1. Classification (NCBI taxonomy): domain Eukaryota; kingdom Metazoa; phylum Chordata; class Mammalia; order Artiodactyla; family Delphinidae; genus Aethalodelphis; species Aethalodelphis obliquidens. The sequence goes on from NW_020838061.1 coordinate 310,656, forward strand.
ATTATGTTAAACAAAATGAGAAGACAGAAAAAACACACAGCAGATGAAGGATCAAGGTAAAAACCCAACAGACATAACATATGAAGAGGAAATAGGCAGTCTACCTGAAAAAGAATTCAGAATAATGATAGTAAATATGATCCAAAATCTTGGAAATACAATAGAGAAAATACAAGAAACTTTTAACAAGAACCTAGAAGAACTAAAGAGCTAACAAACAATGATGAACAACAAAATAAATGAAATTGAAAATTCTCTACAAGCATCAATAGAAGAATAATGGAGGCAGAGGAATGGATAAGTGACCTGGAAGATAAAATAGTAGAAATTACTACTGCAGAGCATAATAAAGAAAAAAGAATGAAAAGAACTGAGGACAGTCTCAGAGACCTCTGGGACTACATTAAACACAACAACATTCGAATTATAGGTGTCCCACAAGAAGAAGAGAAATGGAAAGGGACTGAGAAAATATTTGAACAGATTATAATTGAAACCTTCCCTAATATGGGAAAGGAAATAGTTAATCAATTCCAGGAAGCACAGAGAGTTCCATACAGGATAAATGCAAGAGGAAATACGCCAAGACACATATTAATCAAGCTATCAAATATTAAATACAAAGAATATATATTAAAAGCAGCAAGGGAAAAACAACAAATAACACACAAGGGAATCCCCCCCCAGGGTTAACTGCTGATCTTTCAGCAGTAACTCTGCAAGCCAAAAGGGACTGGCAGGAAATATTTAAAGTGATGAAGGAGAAACACCTACAACCAAGAGAACTGTATCCAGCAAGGAACTCGTTCAAATTTGATGGAGAAATGAAAACCATTACAGACAAGCAAAAGCTGAGAGGGTTCAGCACCACCAAACCAGCTTTACAACAAATGATAAAGGAACTTCTCTAGGCAAGAAATACAAGAGAAGGAAAAGACCTACAATAACAAACCCAAAACAATTAAGAAAATGGGAAAAGGAAGATACATATCGATAATAACCTTAAATGTAAATGGATAAAATGCCCCCAACAAAGACGCAGACTGGCTGAATGGATACAAAAACAAGACCCATATATATGCTGTCTACAAGAGACCCACTCTGACCTAGGGACACATACAGACTGAAAGTGAGGGGATGGAAAAAAATATTCCATGCAAATGGAAATCAAAAGAAAGCTGGAGTAGCAATTCTCATATCAGACAAAATAGACTTTAAAATAAAGACTTTTAGAGGAGACAAAGAAGGACACTACATAATGATCAAGAGATTGATCCAAGAAGAAGATATAACAATTGTAAATATTTATGCACCCAACATAGGAGCACTTCAATACATAAGGGAAATACTAACAGCCATAAAAGGGAAAATCAACAGTAACACAATCATAGTAGGGGATTTTAACACCCCACATTCACCAATGGACAGATCATCCAAAAGGAAAATAAAAAAGGAAACACTAGCTTTAAATGATACATTAAATAGATGAACTTAATTGATATTTATAGGACATTCCATCCAAAAAAAATACAGAATACACATTCTTCTCATGTGATCATGCAACACTCTCCAGGATAGATCATATATTGGGTCACAAATCAAGGCTTGGTAAATTTAAGAATTATAAATTGTATCAAGTTATTTTCCGACCACAATGCTATAAGACTAGATATCAATTACAGGAAAAGATCTGTAAAAAATACAACACATGAAGGCTAAGCAATATACTACTTAATAACCAAGTGATCACTGAAGAAATCAAAGAGGAAATAAAAAAATACCTAGAAACAAATGACAATGGAGACACGACGACCCAAAACCTATGGGATGCAGAAAAAGCAGTTCTAAGAGGGAAGTTTATAGCAATACAATCCTACCTTAAGAAACAGGAAACATCTCAAATAAACAACCTAACCTTGCACCTAAAGCAATTAGAGAAAGAAGAACACAAAACCCCCAAAGTTAGCAGAAGGAAAGAAATCATAAATATCACATCAGAAATAAATGAAAATAAAATGAAGGAAATGATAGCAAAGATCAATAAAACTAAAAGCTGGTTCTTTGAGAAGATAAACTAAATTGATAAACCATTAGCCAGACTCATTAAGAAAAAAAGGGAGAAGACTCCAATCAATAGAATTAGAAATGAAAAAGGAGAAGTAACAACTGACACTGCAGAAATAAAAGAGATCATGAGAGATTACTACAAGCAACTCTATGCCAATAAAATGGACAACCTGGAAGAAATGGACTATTTCGTAGAAATGCACAACCTTCCAAGACTGAACCAGGAAGAAATAGAAAATATGAAAAGACCAATCACAAGCACTGAAATTGAAGCTGTGATTAAAAATCTTCCAACAACAAAAGCCCAGGACCAGACGGCTTCACAGGCGAATTCTATCAAACATTTAGAAAACAGCTAACACCTATCCTTCTCAAACTCTTCCAAAATATAACAGAGGGAGGAATACTCCCAAACTCATTCTACGAGGCCTCCATCACCCTAATACCAAAAGCACACAACGATGTCACAAGGAAAGAAAACTACAGGCCAATATCACTGCTGAACATAGATGCAAGAATCCTCAACACAATACTAGCAAACAGAATCCAACAGCACGTTAAAAGGATCATACAGCATGATCAAGTGGGGTTTATCCCAGGAATGAAAGGATTCTTCAATATATGCAAATAAATCAATGTGATACACCATATTAACAAATTGAAGGAGAAAAATCATTTGGTCATCTAAATCAATGCAGAGAAAGCTTTTGACAAATTTCAACATGCATTTATGATAAAAACCCTTCAGAAAGTAGGCAGAGAGGGAACTTTCCTCAACATAATAAAGGCCATATATGACAAACCCACAGCCAACATCATCCTCAATGGTGAAAAACTGAAGCCATTTCCACTAAGATCGGGAAAAGACAAGGTTGCCCACTCTTACCACTAGTATTCAACATAGTTTTGGAAGTTTTCGCCACAACAACCAGAGAAGAAAAACAAATGAAAGGAATACAAATTGGAAAAGAAGTAGTAAAGCTATCTCTGTTTGCAGATGACATAATACTATACATAGAGCATCCTAAAGATGCTACCAGAAAACAGCTAGAGCTAATCAATGAATTTGGTAAAGTAGCAGGATACAAGATAAATGCACAGAAATCTCTGCCATTCCTATACATTAGTGATGAAAAATCTGAAAGTGAAATCAAGAAAACACTTCCATTTAATACTACAACAACAACAAAAATATCAAGGAATAAACGTACCTAAGGAGACAAAAGACCTGTATGCAGAAAATTATAAGACACTGATGAAAGAAATTAAAGGTGATACAAATATATGGAAAGATATACCATGTTCTTGGAGTGGAAGAATCAACATTGTGAAAATGACTCTTCTACACAAAGCAATCTACAGATTTAATGCAATCCCTATCAAACTACCACTGGCATTTTTCACAGAACTAGAACAAAAAAATTCACAATTTGTATAGAAACACAAAAGACCCCGAATAGCCAATGCAATCTTGAGAACGAAAAATGGAGCTGGAGGAATCAGGCGCCCTGACTTCAGACTATACTACAAAGTTACAGTAATCAAGACAGTATGGTACTGTCACAAAAACAGAAATATAGATCAATGGAACAGGATAGAAAACCCAGAGATAATCCCAAGCACGTATGGTCACCTTATCTTTGCCAAAGGAGGCAAGAATATACAGTGGAGAAAAGACAGCCTCTTCAATAAGTGCTGCTGGCAAAACTGGACAGGTACACATAAAAGTATGAAATTAGAACAGTCCCTAACACCATACATGAAAGTAAACTCAAAATGGATTAAAGACCTAAATGTAAGGCCAGACACTATGAAACTCTTAGAGAAAATCATAGGCAGAACACTCTATGACATAAATCACAGCAAGATCCTTTTTGACCCACCTCTTAGAAAAATGGAAATAAAAACAAAAATAAACAAATGGGACCTAATGAAACTTAAAACCTTTGCACAGGAAAGGAAACCCTAAACAAAACCAAAGGACAACCCTTAGAATGGGAGAAAATATTTGCAAATGAAGCAACTGACAAAGGATTAATCTCCAAAATTTACATGAAGCTCATGCAGCTCAATATAAAAAAAAAAAAAAAAAATCCCAATTCAAAAATGGGCTGAAGACCTAAAGAGACATTTCTCCAAAGAAGATATACAGATTGACAACAAACAGATGAAAGAATGTTCAACATCATTAATAATTAGAGAAATGCAAATCAAAACTAAAATAAAATATTATTTCACACTGGTCAGAATGACCATCATCAAAAAATCTAGAAACAATGAATGCTGGAGAGGGTGTGGAGAAAAGGGAACACTCTTGCACTGTTGCTGGCAATGTAAATTGATACAGCCACTATGGAGAACAGTATGGAGGTTCCTTAAAAAAATAAAAATGGAACTACCATATGACCCAGCAATCCCACTACTGGGTACGTACCCTGCGAAAACCATAATTCAAAAAGAGTCATGTACCAAAATGTTCATTGCAGCTCTACTTACAATAGCCAGGACATGGAAGCAACCTAGGTGTCCATCAATAGATGAATGGATAAAGAAGATGGGCACATATATACAATGGAATATTACTCAGCCATAAACAGAAACGAAATAGAGTTATTTGTAGTGAGGTGGATGGACCTAGAGTCTGTCATACAGAGTAAAGTAAGTCAGAAAGAGAAAAGCAAATATCGTATGCTAACACATATATATGTAATCTAAGAAAAAAACAAAAAAGGTCATGAAGAACCTAGGGGCAAGAGGGGAATAAAGATACAGACCTACTAGAGAATGGACTTGAGGATATGGGGAGGGAGAAGGATAAGCTGTGATAAAGTGAGAGAGTAGCATGGACATATATATACTTCCAAACGTAAAATAGATAGCTAGTGGGAAGCAGCTGCAGAGCACAGGGAGATCAGCTCGGTGTTTTGTGACCACCTAGACGGGTGGGATAGGGAGTGTGGGAGGGAGGGAGATGCAAGTGGCAAGAGATATGGGAACATATGTATATGTATAACTGATTCACTTTGTTATAAAGCAGAAACTAACACACCATTTTAAAGCAATTATACTCCAACATAGATGTTAAAAAAAAAGAATAAAATACATAGGAATGAACTTACCTAAGGAGGCAAAAACCTGTACTCTGAAAACTATAAGAAAATGATGAAAGCAATGGAAGATGACACAAACAGATGGAGAGATATACCATGTTCTTGTATTGGAAGAATCAATATTGTGAAAATGAATATACTACCCAAGGCTATCTACAGATTCAATGAAAACCCTATCAAATTACCAATGGCATTTTTCACAGAACTAGAACAAAAAATTTTTAAATTTGTATGGAAACACAAAAGAACCTGAATAGCCCAAACAAACTTTAGAAAGAAAAACAGAGCTGGAGGAATCACACTGTGTCTTCAGACTATACTACAAAGCTACAGTAATCAGAACAGTATGGTACTGGTACAAAAATAGAAATATATATCAATGGAATAAGATAGAAAGCCCAGAAATAAACACACACATCTTTGGTCAATTAATCTACACCAAGAGAGGCAAGAGGATAGAATGGAGAAAAGACAGTCTCTTTCATAAGTGGTGCTGGGAAAACTGGATAGCTACATGTAAAAGAACGAAATTGGAATATTCTCGAACACCATACACAAAAATAAACTTAAAATGGATTAAAGAACTAAATGTGGGGTTTCCATGGTGGCACAGTGTTTAAGAATCCACCTGCCATCCATGAACACAGGTTCGAGCCTGGGTCTTGGAAGATCCCACATGCCATGGAGCAACTAAGTCTTTGTGCCACAACTTCTGGGCCTGTGCTTTACAGCCCGTGAGCCTAGAGCCTGTGCTCCACAAGAAGAGAAGCCACCTCAATGAGAAGCCCATGCACCTCAACGAACAGTAGCCCCCACTCCCACAACTACAGAAAGCCTGTGCACGGCAACAAAGACCCAACACATTCAGAAATAAATTAAATAAAATTTTAAAAAATGACCTAACTGTATGACTGGACACCATAAAACTCCTTGAGGAAAACACAGGCAGAACACTCTCTGACATAAATTGCAGCAATTTCTTTTTGGCTCTGTCTCCTAGAGTAATGAAAAAAATAAATAAACAAATGGGACCTAATTAAACTTAAAACCTTTTGTACAGAAAAGGAAACCACAAACAAAATGAAAAGACATCTTATAGACTAATTAAAGGATTAATCTCTGAAATATACAAACAGCCCAGGTAGCTCAATATCAAAAAATGAAACAACCCAATCAATAAATAGGCAGAAAATCTAAATAGACATTTCTCCAAAGAAGACATACAGATGGCCAACAGGCACATGAAAAGATGTTTAACGTTGCTAATTATTAGAGAAATACAAATCAAAACTACAATGAGGTATCACATCATACTGGTCAGGATGGTCATCATCAAAATGTCTACAAACAATAAATGCTGGAGAGGGTGTGGAGAAAAGGAAACCCTCCTACGTTGTTGGTATAAATGTAAGTTGGTGCAGCCATTATGGAGAGCAGTATGGAGGTTCCTAAAAAAAATTAAAATATTGTTACCATACGATCCTGCAATCCTACTCCTGGGCATATATCTGGAGAAAACCATAATTCAAAAAGATACATGCATCCCAGTGTTCATTGCAGCACTATTTACAATAGCTAAGACTTGGAAACAACCTAAATGTCCATCAACAGATGAAATGAGAAAGATGTTTTATATACAATGAAATAATACTCAGCCATGAAGAAGAATGAAATAATGCCAATTGCAGCAACATGGATGGACCTAGAGATTATCATACTAAGTGAAGTAAGCCAGATAGAGAAAGACAAATATCATATCATTTATATGTGGAATGTAAAAAAAGGGATTCAAAATTAACATATTTATGAAACAGAAACAGATTTACAGATGTAGAAAACAAACTTATGGTTACCAAAGGGAAATGGTGGCGGGGGAGGGAAAAATTGTAGGTTTGGGAGTAATATATACACACTAATATATATAAAATAGATAAATAACAAGGACCTACTGTATAGCACAGGGAAGTATACTCAATATTTTGTAATAACCTATATGGGAAAATAATCTGAAAAAGAATATATACATGTATATATACAACTGAATCACTTTGCTGTTCACCTGAAACTAACACAGCATTGTAAATCAACTATACTTCAATTAAAAAAAAAGAAATAAAATACATCAAATTGCAAGGGAAGGAGTAAAACTGTCACTATTTGCAGATGACATGATGCTATATAGAGAAAATTCATGTCTCCATTTATTAGAACAAATAAATTTAGTAAAGTTGCAGGATACAAGATTAATATTCAGAAATCTACTGCTTTTCTATACATGAATAATAACCTATCAGAAAGAGAAAGCAAGAAAACAATCCCATTTAAAATCACATTAAAAAGAATAAAATACTTAGGAATAAACTTAACCTGGGAAGTGAAAGACTATCCTCTGAAAAGTGTAAAACATTGATGTAGGAAACTGAAGACAATAAAATGAAATGAAAGATATCCTTTGTTCTTGGATTGAAAGAATATTGTTAAAATGTCCATACTACCCAAAGCAATCTACATATTTAATGCAATCTCTATCAAAATACCCATGACATTTCTCAGAGAACTAGAACAAATAATCTTAAAATTTATATGGAACCAGAAAAGACCCCAAATTGCCAAAGCAATCTTGAGAAAAAATAACAAAGCTGTAGATATCATGCTCCCTGATGTCAAATTATACTACAAACCTACAGTAATCAAAAAATTATGGTACTGGCACAAAAACAGACACATAGATCAATGGAAAAGAACAAGGCCCAGAAACAAATTGATGCATATATGGTCAATTAATCTCCAACAAAGGAGGCAAAGCAATACAGTGGGGAAAAGACAGTTTCTTCAATAAAAGGTGTTGAGAAAACTGAATAATTACATGCAAAAGAATCAAACTGGACTACTTTCTCACACTGTATACAATAATAAACTAAAAATAGATTAAAGAATTAAGACCTGAAACCATAAAACTCCTAGAAGAAAACATAAACAGTACACTCTTTGACATCAGACATAGCAATATTTTTTGAACATGTGTCCTCAGGAAAAGGAAACAAAACCAAAAATTAAGAAATGGGACAACATCAAACTAAAAAAAAACTTTTGCACAGAAAAGGAAACTATCAAGAAAACAAAAAGGCTGCCTACTGAATGGAAGAAAATATTTGTAAATAATATTACTGATAAGGAGTTAACATCCAAAATACACAAACAACTCATACACTCAACAGCAAAAGAACAAAATCTGATTAAGAAATGGACAGGAGACCTGAATCAACATTTTTCCAAAGGCCTACAGATGGCCAGCAGACTAATGAAAAGATGCTCAACAACACTAATTATCAAGGAAATGAAAATCAAAACCACACTGAGATACCACCTCACATCTGTCAGAATGGTTATTATCAAAAAGACAACAAACAACAAGTGTTGGCGAGAATGTGAAGAAGTGTTGGGAGAGAATGTGGAGAAGAGGGATCCCTCATGCACTGTTGTTGGTAGGACTGTAAATTGGTGCAGCCACAAAGGAAAACAGTATTGAGGTTCCTCAACAAATTAAAAATAGAACTGCCATATGATCCAGCAACTTCATCTGGGTATTTACCCGAAGAAAACAAAAAACACTAATCCAAAAAGTTATATGCAGTCCAATGTTCATTGTGGCAATTTTTACAATAGCCAAGATATGGAAGCAACCTACATGTCCATCATTAACAAATGCATATATATGTGTATATATATGTGTGTATATATACACACACATTCAATGGAATTTTAATAAACCATTAAAAATGAAATCTTGCCATTTGCAAGAACATGAGTGGATCTAGAAGGTACTATGTGAAGTGAAATAAGTCAGAGAAAGACAAATACCACATGATATCACTTATATGTGGAATCTACAAAAACAAAATGAACACACATAACAAAACATAAACAGTGTTATAGATACAAAGAACAAGCAGGTGTTTGTGAGAGAGGAGGGGAGTACAGTGAAGAAAGAAATAGGTAAGGGAGATTAAGAGGTACAAACTTCTAGTTGTGCAATAAATGAGTCATGGGTATGAAATGTACAGTGTGGGAAATATAGTCAATCTTTGGTGACATATTGTAACTAGACATCATGGTGACCAATTTGAAATTTATAGAAATATTGAATCACTATGTTGTGTAACAGGAACTTAACACAGTGTTGTAGGTCAATTATATTTCAAAAACAAACAAGCAAATTCATAGAAAAAGAGATCAGATTTGTGGTTACCAGAGGCAGGGTGTGGGGGAAATAGAACTGTGTGAAGTAGCTAAAAAGTACAAACTTCTAGTTACAAGATAAGTAAGTACTAAGGATGTAATATACAACATGATAAATATAATTAAAATGCTGTATATTTTATATGAAAGTTGTTAGAGTAAATTCTAAGAGTTCTCATTACAAGTAAAAAATTGGGTTTTATTTATTTAATTTTGTATCTATATGAGATGCTGTATGTTCACTAAACTTACTGTGACAAATATTTCATGATGTATACAAGTCAAATCATTATGTTGCACACCTTAATCTTATACAGTGCTGTATGTCAATTATATCTCAAAAAACTGGAAATTAAAAAAAAACACAAAGAAATGAAAATCTAGAATTTTATACTGAGTATCTTTCAATAATATCTTTCAATAATATCTTTCAATAATAATGGAGAAAATTACCAGGGATTAAGAAGGTCATTTCATAATGATAAAGGGGACAACTAATCAAGAGGTCAAATTTATAAACGATTTATGCACCTAAAAACAGAGCTTCAAAATACATGAAGCAAAAACTGATATATCTGAAAAGAGAAAAAGACCAATCCATAATTATGGTTGAAATATGAAAGTAGACATCACGACAGTGTCTACAGACACTAATAGATTAGTAAGGAGATTTTATGAAAAAACTTTATGACATCATATTCAACAATGAACAATTTCCTTGAAAGGAAAAGAATACCAATGCTCACTCAAGGAGAAATAAAGAAAACCCCAAGCCCAGATGAATTCACTGGTGAATTATAACTGTAAAATAAATAAAGGAAACCTCATTTAAAATGGAGTCTTGCCTATAGGTTGCCCTAGTTTGCTTGTCCTGAATTGCAATTCTCTGCTTCTCCCCAAATAAACTCATTTTCCTGGTAAAATAACTGGCTCTTCTGTTTTTTTTTTTTTTAAGGTCAATATAACAAATATTTTAAAAGCAATTCCAATTCTAAATAATTCTTCCAGAAAATTGAAGAAGAGGTAATGTTTCCCAACTCATTTAATGAGGCCATTATTACCCTGATACCAAAATCAGAAAGATATTACAAGAAATCCACAAACCAAAATCCCTCATCAACATAATATAAAACTTGTGAACAAAAATTTAGCAAATCAAGTTCAGTTATATGTACATATAAAAAGGATAACATATCACGACGAAGTGTTTATCCTGGGGATACAAGGTTAGTTTAACAATTGAAAACCAATGTAATTATAAATGTTATAATAAAAAACAAAAAAAACATGTAATTTACCTCAACAGATATACAAACAGCATTTGAAAAAATCTAACATCCATTCCTAAGAAAAATGTTCATCAAACTGGGAACAGAATGGAACTTCCTCAACCTAATTAAAAGCATCTATGTAAAATCACAGCCAACATCATACTTAATGGTAAAAAAATGAATGATTTCCCTCAAGACCAGGAACAAAATAAGAATGTCCATCCTCTTCACTTCTGTAACACTATACTGCAAGTTCTAGCCACTGAAAATAAAGAAAATACATCCATGAGAAAGAATTAAAACTCTTTATTCATGAATGGCATGATTGTGTACATTGAAAAACTGATGAAATCTACAAAAAAGCTATTAGAATGTCATTTTATCAAAGTTGTAGTATACAAGTTCAATATAAAAAAATCAATTGTATTTCTAAATACTAGCAGCAAAAAAAATTGGAACATGAAATTATAAACAATGCCATTTATGATAGCATGAAAAATAGGAAACAGGTAAAATACACAATAAAAGATGTGTAAGATGTGTACATTGACAACTATAAAACACTGATGAAATTAAAGAAGGTCTAACGAATTGGAAAGAGATACCATGTTCATGGATCAGAAGACTCAGTGTTGTTAAAATGTCAGTTCTCCCCCAATTGACTTATAGATCCAACCCCATCTCAATCAAAATCCTAGTAGCCTTTTTTGGTGGAAACTGAAAAGCTGACTCTAAAATTCATAAAGAAATGCAAAGGACACATTTCAAAACAACTCTGAATAAGTAGAAAACGGTTGGATGATTAGCAGTACCTAATTTCAAAACTTAATTATAAAGAAACAGTAATGAAGGCAGTGTGGCAACGGAGTAAAGACAGACAAACAGATTAATGGAACAGAATAGAAAGTACAGTAAGTCCCCCACATACAAACCTTTAAGTTGCGAACTTTCAAAGATGCGAACATGCATTCGCATGTCCAATCATGTACAAGTGGCTGTGCTTTTGTGTACTTTACTGTACAGTACTGTATAGAGTACAGTAGTACAGTATCTTTATTTCAAGCCCAGGATGTCTGGAAGTAAGTGTAAAAGCAGTGGTGATGTAGCTGGTACTGCTAAGAAGCGCCAGGAATTGGAAGCCCAGAGAAAGGACAAAGAGAGATAATAGGAAGAAGAAGTAACTGAAGAATCAAAGAGATTCACGACACAGGAAATGGCAAGGGGATTTTCTTTATTTGAGGAGGCACTGTTAGTTTCTGAGGCACAGGATCTGAATGTAGAATGGTACACAAAGGTTGCAGCAGCCGTTCAGAATGCAATCCAGTGCTGTGTCATTTATGACGAGAAAAAAAGAGCTACTACCAAGATATCACTGGATCATTTTTTCTAGAGGGTAGATAAAATTGAATCCAGCAAGGAACCAGAACCTGTGTCATCAACGTCAAGCATGAGTGAAATTGCAGCTTTCCCTCTGTCTCCTACTGCTGATGATCCTTCAGCTCTACCATCTCCCACCTCCTCTCCTTCCTCCAGTCAGTAACGCTTCTTACCTCTTCACTCAATGCCAATGCCCTGTATGCCAGCTGTTGTACTATACTACTGTACTTTTCAAGGTACTGTACAATTAAAAATGTTTTATTTTTTTGTTTGTTCATTTTTTATGTATCATTTGTGGGAAAATATTATAAAGCTATTACAGTACAGTACTATAGAGCCAATTCTGATAGTTGGGTACCTATGCTAACTTTGTTGGACTTATGAACAAACTGGACTTATGAACGTGCTCTTGGAACGGAACTCGTTCATATGTAGGGGACTTAATTTATAGAAATAGAACCATGCATATTTAGGCAGCTGATTTTTGATCAAGATAGAAATGTAATTCCACAGAGAATGGATAGTATTTTCAACAAATGGTGCTAGAATAATCAGGTGTCTGTGTGGAAAATTTAGTTTTGAACCATATATTTGCACCAAAAACAAATACTGAATCAAAATGTATCATAGATCTAAAGATAAAACCTAAAACTATAAAACTTCTAAAAGAAAACACAGGGGCAAACACTTGAAATTTTGGGCAAGGCAAAGATTTCTTAGCTATAACACCAAAAATATGCTGCAGAGAAGAAAATAAAAGTGAAACACTGTCTTTATCAACATTAGAAACAATTAAGAGAATTAAATGACAATTTATAGACTGAGAGAAAATATTTGTAAGGCATAGCTCTGATAAAGGACTTACATCTAGACTATATTAGGAACTCTCAAAACTCAATAATAAAAAAAGTGACCAAAATAAAAGAAGAGGGTAAAAGATGTCAATGGGCAATTCAAAGAAGATAAATGGATGGCAGGTAAGCACATGAAAAATGCTCAACATCGTTAGTTACTAGGGAAGTGCAAATTAAAATAATATGAGATACCATTACATACATTTTAAAAGAGCTAAAATTAAAAAAGAATGATCATTATCAAGTGTTGGTGGGGGCTTCCCTGGTGGTCCAGTGGTTAAGAATCCGCACTTCCAATGCAGGGGGCGCAGGTTCAAACCATGGTTGGGGAACTAAGATCCCACATGCTGCACGGCCAAAGAAGAAAAAAAAAAACAAAAAACAACAACAAAAAAAACAAACAAATCAAGTATTGGCAAGGATATGGAAGAACTAAAACTCTCATACACTGCTGGTGGGAATGTAAAATGGTACAGGAACTAAAAAACAGTTTGGTGGTTTCTTAAAAAGTTAAATATATGATCCAATCATTCTACTCCTGAGTATTCATACAAAAATGAAAGGCATGCATCCATGTAAACACTTTCACATGGATACTCACTGCAGCTTTACTGGAATATCACAAAACTGCCAACAACCCAAATGTCCATCAACAGGTAAATGGACAAACTGTTGTGTATCCATACAATGGATTATTATTCAGTGATGTAAAGTAACAAAATATTGATACACTCCAACAACATGGATGAATCTCAAAATAATTATGAGAGAAAGAGACAAAAAAGAGTATACATTATATGCTTCCATTTATAATCATTTCGAGAAAATGTAAACTAACCCGTAGCATCAGACAGTAGGTCCCTGGTTGCCAGGGAGTGAGGGGCGGGGGATTGTGAGTTCAGGATGTGAGGCAGGAGGGAAGGATTATAAAGGAACATGAGGAAACTTTTAGGGGTGATGCATATGTTTATTATCTTGATTTTGTGATGGTTTCATTGGTGTGTAAATATGTCATGACATTAAATTATATACTCATTTTGTTGTGTAGCACCCCTCAGTAAAGTTGTTTTAAAAAATCAATGGTCTAGCCCAAAACAATAGGTTCCTCTACTCCCACTCACCAAAGTATGTTTCAACATATAAACTAACTATACATACTAAAATTTAACACTACTCTGCTCCTCATTAAACCTTATTTGAGCTTTAGTACTTTCCTGTGGATTCTGAGGGTTTACTGAAAGGTACAGGTAGTGATGGTGAGAGAATGAAAGAGATGGGCCTATACAAATATTGAAATATACTACTATGGCTTTAATTTCACTCATGAGGGTTTTTATTGCTAATGGGAATTTCAAAGATTAACATTTGATCATCAAAGTCCTTTATACATTCTTAATGATATTAGCTAACACTAACTGAACACTTATTATGACTATGTGCTACATTTATTAACCTGGTTTATCTTCATAACAACCCTGAGGTAGGTACTATTACTATCTTCACTTTACAGATGTGAAAACTAAGGCATGAAGAGGTTAAGCACCATTCCCAAGGTCACATAGCTTTTAAGTATGTAACACATAACTAGTAAGTAAGGATAGGCATCCAGGCAGTCAGTCAGAGTCTGGCTCATAAGTACTAAACTATACTACCTCTCAATCTTCCCTATTAAACTCAGTATTGATGTCTGAATTTTACATAATTAATTGCTGCTTTCTTTCTAAAGTAATAACTATCATATACACACAATAAGTGCTCAATGTTCACAGCACTAAGTAAGCATTCATGAAAAATATCAAAATCTGTTTCAGAAAAAAAAATCAGTTTTTCATAACAAAGTTCAACAATATTGCTTTATTATATATTCATTGAAAAAAATTAACTGAAATTAAGGACAGTTAAAGCTAAGATGGCCATACAATTTGTTATCCAAAATGGGAAAGTTGAGAGCCAAAGGCATAAACCAGGACTGTTCCAAGCAAACTGTGATATATGGTGAACCCTGTTAAAGCAAAAAGGATATAATTATTTCTGGGGTAAAATTCAGCTAAGTTATATAAGACTGAAATTGTCAATTTATATTTGGAGACAAAGACTGATTTCCAAAAACAAAGTGGATTCTCCTTAAATGAAAATGAAAATGCAGTAAACATGGCCATATCCTAAATGCTTATAAAACTTTTTAATTATTGTTTCCTTGGAAAGATGAACAAAATGCTGTTTAGTTTACAATATCAAATAGCTTCATAGCACAGTATCAACATTTTGCTACTTTCTTTTAAAGAACTTGAAGTTGTTTTAATAGGGCTTAATCTATCTTACTTCTTTTTAACCTCCCTGAAAAATAAGAAGTAAAATCTCCTTGACAGAATGACGAGAGGATGGATGACAGATGAAAAAGCAAATGTGTCATTATCTTAGGTAATATTCACTGAATTTTCTTGATAGCTAAGAGGAAAATGAGCTCACCCACAGTACACAAAAATCTGTCCCTACATTATGAATAATTTTGCACTTTTTTCAAAGTAGATATAGTAGTGTTGGCCAGTTTTAAGAAAAGATACTGAGCTATGACAAGAATGATCACTTATATACAATCACTGGGTATTTAGTTAGATAATCTAGTTGGAAGAAAGCTATTACTAATTAAAATGATTAACTTAATCTAATCTAGACTTAAAGATTTCCTATTTTTTTAATATCCATTTTAAGTAAAAGTCAGCAAAACTCTAAATTCTTTGAACAAACACTAATACGGGAGAATAGCAATTTTCCTATTCTTCTCACAGTACTCAGATGGCAAATTCATTAAAGCTTGGAAACTACTGATTAATAATTCATCACTTCTATTTCAAATTTAATCATGTGACTGAGATAAACCATTATTTTCACTGCAGTTATTACTAATTATACTGCAAGCATTTTAATTTGGTCAAATGTATTACAATTCATACTTCCTCAGTATAAAAGACTGAGTTCCATACATAAGTAACACTTTCTGCCCTGATTAAAGGTAACAACAAATTATCCCTCACAATTAAATAAGAATAAAATTCTAATTATTGAATTTGCTAGTGCATTTCCCTAGCTTTGTTTAGACATTGTAGTCTTTCTCTAGTATTATTTGGCACAAGGTGTTTGAAAGCTATAGTACTAGAAGTTCTAGAAGTATTTCAGTATAGTGTTTTCGTTTTTGTTTTAAATTTTTATTGGAGTATAGTTGATTTACAATGTTGTGTTAGTTTCAGGTGTACAGCAAAGTGAATCAGTTATACATACATCATATATCCAATCTTTTTTTTTTTTTACATTATTTTCCCATATAGGTCATTACAGAGTATTGAGTAGAATTCCTTGTGCTATACAGCAGGTTCTTATTAGTTATCTATTTTACATATAGTAGTGTGTATATGTCAATCCCAATCTCCAAATTCATCCCCCCCCATTATCCCCTGGTAACTGTAAGTTTGTTTTCTACATCTGTGACTCTACATCTATTTTGTAAATAAGTTTATTTGTACCTTTTTTTAGATTCCACATATAAGTGATATCATATGATATTTGTCTTCCTCTGACTTACTTCACTCAGTATGATAATCTCTAGGTCCATCCATGTTGCTGCAGTTGGCATTATTTTGTTCTTTTTTATGGCTGAGTAATATTCCATTGCACATATGTACCACATATTCTTTATCCATCCCTCTGTTGATGGACATTTAGATTGCTACCATGTCCTGGCTATTGTAAATAGTGTTGCAATGAACATTGGGGTGCATCTATCATTTTGAATTATGGTTTTGTCTGGGTATATGCCCAGGAGTGGGGATTGCTGGGTCCTATGGTAGCTCTATTTCTAGTTTTTTTAAAGAAGCTCCATACTGTTCTCCATAGTGGCTGTACCAATTTACATTCCCAACAACAGTGTAGGAGGGTTCTCTTTTCTCCACACCCTCTCCAGCATTTATTGTTTGTAGATTTTTCGATGATGGCCATTCTGACCGGTGTGAGGTGATACCTCATTGCAGTTTTGATTTGCACTTCTCTAATAATTTGTGATGTTGAGCATCTTTTTATGAGCTTTTTTTTGCCACCTGCATGTCTTCTTTGGAGAAATGTCTATTTAGATCTTCCACCCACTTTTTGATTGAGTTGTTTGTTTTTTTGATATTGAGCTACATGAGCTGTTCATATATTTTGGAGATTAATCCCTTGTTGGTTGCTCCATTTGCCAATATTTTCTCCCATTCTGAAGGCTGTCTTTTTGTTTTGTTTATGGTTTCCTTTGCTGTGCAAAAGCTTTTAAGTTTAATTAGATCTCACTTGTTTATTTTTGTTTTTAGTTTCATTACTCTAGGAGGTGGATCAAAAAAGATCTTGCTGCAATTTATGCCAAAGAGTGTTCTGCTTATGTTTTCCTCTAAGAGTTTTATAGTGTCCAGCCTTACATTTCAATATAGTGTTTTAACTGTAAAGCTGCTGTTCAATATAGACTAAGTAACAAGTAATAAGCTTTGGTATACTTAATTTCCATATTATAGGAAAGAAGTAGGTGAACGATAACACCTTTCCTCTGAGCCTTAAAGGGTTATAGACCTCTTTCTTCTCCATTCCATCCACATAATCCAAGCTAATCAAGCCTTTCTTCCTCCAGAAAGTCTTCCCTAACATGTGGTAGACTGAAAAGAGTACTGGAATGAAAATCAATTCCAGCTATAACACTCAGTGTATGACCATGGACAAGATAAATTCTGCACACCTTGGTTTATCTCTCTGCAAAATGATGGACCAGATCCCACCTAGCTCTAGAAATCTATGACTTTTAAATATGTGAACAAAAAACTTCACTTAAAAGCAACTTCAAGCCAAAAATGGTAAAGAAATATTTACATAAAACCTGACCACTTATTTCGAATTTATAGCCATTCACAGTGGTACATATATACAATAGAATATTACTCAGCCATAAAAAGGAATGAAATTGGGTCATTTGTTGAGACGTGGATGGATCTGGAGACTGTCATACAGAGTGAAGTAAGTCAGAAAGAGAAAAACAAATACCGTATATTAACGCAGGTATGTGGAACCTAGAAAAATGGTACAGATGAACTGGTTTGCAGGGAAGAAATTGAGACACACATGTAGAGAACAAACGTATGGACACCAAAGGGGGAAAGCCGTGGGGGGCTGGGGGTGGTGGTGTGATGAATGGGGTGATTGGGATTGACATGTATACACTGATGTGTATAAAACTGATGACTAATAAGAACCTGCTGTATAAAAAAAAAAGAAAGAACCAAAACAGCCAAGACAATTTTGAAGAGGAAGAAGATGTGGTAGTGATAAGGTGTGGAGACTTATTTATGCAATAACAAGACTTTTAAAATAAAAGTAGTGTAATGTTGGCATGGGAGTGGGCAAGTACTGTATGTCAATGTAACAGTTCAGAGTGCTCAAGAAATGACCCACATATAATGAGAACTTGGTGTTATTATAAATTGGCATTATATTGATTAATCAAAAAAAAACGACCACTTATTTCAAATTTATAGTCATTCACAATAGGAAAATATTTATATTTCTATATTGGACAAAAAAAAGCTTAGAGTGTAAATTAACAATGCAAGGTATACTTGAGGAAAAGATTAAATAGCTTGTGAAAAGAGTATTCAATTAAGTATTTATTATGCTAGGTATGATAGGAAATGCAAAAGTGAATATGACATTTAAAGCTCCCTGAGTGGGAAAAGTAAAAACGCATACAAATGAATATATAACCAGGGAGAAAGTGATTAAGTACTAATACTCTAATAAAAGTACATTCAATGCAGTAATAGGAATGCAGTTGAGGAAAAGCACAAGTTGCTCTTTTTAAAGAAGGCAAGGGAGGAAGCCACAAATAACCGTCCTGTAAAAACTTCTACTGGGCAATTCTTTTTTTGGTCAAGGGTGTATGTATTTGAAATAAGTGACATTTTACTTACTTAAATTATTGTAAAATTTAGATAGAAATGCCTTGTAATTAATCAGGTATTACTGTGTTTATTTTTAATATATTGTGACACCATGAAAATTTCATTACTCTCTTGCCTCTTCTACTTTTGTTTTGTTTACCAGATTCTTCTCCTTGTCCCCACTGTTTAACAAAAGGGAAGCAGCAATGTCAATGTTCTCAATGCTGAAACTATTGTAGCAATAAGACACACAAAGCTAACATGACTTCCACTATCACCCCCACCCCCACCCCATTTAATTGCATGAACGAATTCTAGGAACTGTGCATGGACAGGAGGCAAACAGAATCATTTTCTATATGCTTCTGATAGTGATACTCACCAAGGTCAAGAAAAGCACTGGAAAGGGAAAAACAACTTATAAGGAACTATAATTGAGTAAAACAATTGTCATGAGGTGACAGTAAATGTTACAGTTCTCCCAACTAAAGGGAACTAGTATAAGGAGTTATGGGTAACTGAACAATAGTTTACCTTCATCACTAATTTAAAACAGACAAGAAATTATCGAACTGTTAAAATGTACAGATTTTTTTTAAAGTTCATATAGCTCATTTGCTCAGTAATCTGCCACCATTTTCAGAAAAATTCCAAAGACAGAACTAAAGTAATTTAATCCATAAAAAGGGAATACATGAAAGACCTTGTGAAATATTTCAACATCCCCCAATATATTTTTCTATGTTAATTTCTCCAGAATATCAGACTAAATGAGGTAAGAATAAAACTGAATTTTGATATCTATTATTCCTTAAGCATTACACAGACGCAAACATAAAACACATAGAACATGGAAAACCAAAAATCTAAGCACAAGTGGCATATAAATCTCTATTTCAGCATTAGATTCACTGTTGCTAGTTATTTTTTTTTAGAGGAACACAAGAGTTTCATGTGTATAGCTTTAAACATTGGAATTGTTCCTTGGGAAAATGTACTTTTTGACGCATGACCTGGCTGATTAGAAAATACATATATTTAATGAATAATATTAGTAGTTTAAATCACTTTATAAAGGGAAATCTGACAAATTATAAATAAACCAAATTGCATAGAAATGGAATTTTGGAATTGGAAGGAACCAAAGGGAGAACTTAATCCCCAAATTTTACAGATGAGCAAACTGAGGCAGGCAGTTAGTAGATCAAAAACTAGCACTCAGTTCTCTTGGCTTCCAATCAGGTGTTCCTTTTACTACACCACACAGCACACTTGTGTTATGGCTAAGATCCAAACACAATCCCCTCCCTGTGTTTCTAATGTTTGAAAGGTAATGATAATCAAATCCCTGATTTTTTTATTCTACAGTGATCAGGATACAAGATTTACTACATAATGTATCCTACAGATTAGCTAATGTCCCTGAGACAATTAGGTTTTATCATTAGCAGATATTAAATACAAGCAAATCCTTTTGTCTTAAAATGTTTTCTACTTCAAAATGTAGCTTAAAAGCTTCAGGGCCCTATAAACCACATGCTGACAACTTTGGGTTGTTGTTTTAAAACTTAAAATTTTTAGACTATAAATGTAAGAATTAATATTCAAGCCTTGACCTATTATTTTTTCCCTAAATTAAGTAAGGCCAGTTACTTTTAAACTTCACTAATAACGACAGCCACTAGCCACCTGTGGCTATTAAGCACTTTTAAAATGTAGGTACGTCCAAATTCAGACGGGCTATAAGTATAAAATACACACAAGAATTTGAAAAATTAGTATGAAAAAAGAATGTAAAATCTCACTAATTTTTAAAATATTGATTAGATGTTGAAATATTTTGGATATACCAGGTTAAATAAAATATATTATTAACATTAATTTTGCCTGTTTATTTTTTTTTTAATGTGACTACTAGAAATTTTAAAATTACATACGTGGCTTGCATATTGAACATTTCTATTGAACAGCTCTTAGCCATCAATCGTAAATATCTAGGTACAACTGATAAAAAGTTTGTATATTCTCTAAGAATAAGTTAACATATAAAAATCACCTACATAATCACTAGTCAATGTCTGTGCTAAAGAAGATATGATGTGTAAAAACATATTAAATGCAGAAACCAACTTTAGTTGGCTTTATGTATTTTTCCTCAGTAGATTTACATTTTTGGTTTTGGTTAATACTGGAAGTGGTTTATATTCCCTGATCACATGTGAACTGATAAGAGAGAAATGTGTCCCAGAAGCATGGCAAAAAAAAAAAAAAAAAAAATCAGCCTTTGTCTTCTTCAATCCACACATATATGTGAGTTGACTTAAAAACAAATACTGTGATTTAAAAACAAATACTGACATAAAACACCATCAGATACTCTGCGAATGCAGACTAGGCTATAACTTAAAGATTTCAGGAATTAACAGTAATTCAACAAAACAAAACATCTATAATTTATACCTTTGCTCCATCTGAAATACTGTCCCAGTTTCCACCACTCAAAGAGAACTTTCCATTGCCTATACGCAGCAGTATCTCTTCAGGAGTATCATTGGGGCCATTAGCAAATGGAGTATATCTATTAATAAAAAAAGATTTAAGTATACATAAGGGCCTAACATATATATTAAATCTAATTGAAAGTGATGAGTATAGAACTACAAGAATATATTTACTATAGCAAATTAAGAATACCACCTAAAATTTCCCTTTACTGTTCATATCAAATTTTATATTTTGAACAATAAACTTAATCCTAATGAATTATTTAATAAAATGAAGAGTCTTGCCTACAGCAATCATTTTTTTGCCTTTGATCAGTTAATCAATGTAAAATAAAATAAAGGTAGCTTTTTATGTAGCTCTACATTCTGAAAATCAGACCAGAATGAAACATGCAAATTTTATATTCTCACGGGCATAAGTTAGCAAACCAAATATACCTACTATGAAGAAATTGTTAATTTTATATATTCATAATATATTTATTGAATTGGCTCAAATTTATTCATTAGCATTTTATCAATATTATCAGTGAAAACAAGTTAACAATAGTTTTAATTAATGTTTATGAAAAACTGGTTAAATATTTATATCAATGTAACAGAAAAATCCTCTATAGCCATTAAAATTATTACATGGATCAGTATTCACAGACAGGAAGACAAATACATTGTATGAAGTTAAAATAGTTTAAAAAATAATTATAGAATGACAAAAAGTGATCAGTTTTATACCATTGTAACAAATGGAACTAAAAATGGTATTCAAATTTGGGAACAGAAAGACTTATGGTTAAAAAGTATGAGGAAGATGTCTTAATATGTTAATGTGTTAATTCTCTCATGTAACCATTAAGTTGACAAAAACACACATACATATGCACACAGACAAAATGTTTTGTTTAGTCATAAAGTAAATATTTGAAAGCAGCTATCTAGAAATTGTATCCCATGGTTTGAAACCAATACTGCTGATTGCTGTTCACATGAAAACTTGAGCTACCCTTAACTTTAGCACTTGCTGTGGTCTATAACTATTTTGCCTATGTCTAAAAGTACGTGGAATATACTGACATGTAATTATCACCAAGCCAATAAATAATTTAGAGTCACCATTTTCATAACTTATCTTTATAAAGCTCCTGCTACATCAAGCATATTTAATTATACTAAATGGCTTCTTTAAAAACTCACACCTAAGTACAATTATATTATAATTCTTCAAATTTCATTCTACACATTAGACTTTGCTAAACCTAGCCTTTATCTACGGCTACACATTTTTACTCCTAAATAAAAGTGCTACTCATTATTAAAACAGCACTGGTATTATTTATAAATTAACAATATTAACACAATCCAATGGTTACATTTTTTAGTATTTCTTTATCCTTTTAAAAGAAGGCAGCTGTGCGTGTTTCTGTAGTTTAGTATTGTTACCACTTTATTTAGCTTTGTTATAAAGCTCGATCTTACTAAATCTCTATTGCCAAGAGAACGAAAATTCAAGTACTTAAAAAAAATTAACACCAGCAAGTTCAGGGGTAAGCATCTGCTGAACCATGAAATTATTTCATGCTCAAGTAAACATTTTCAAAAAGTAATGCACTCAAATGTAAAATATCAAAATAAAAATAAATGCTTTATTTTGAAGTTTTAGTTCTAACTGAACAATCTTTTAATTATATATCTAAATAATGCCTCCTTAAACACCTTATTTTTTTAATTTTATAAGTATATAATATTTTGAAATATTGATAGCATTTTCCTTAAGGTTATTTTCATCTGTTCTCTTTCTAGATGAAAATATACAGGTGAAATTCAAATAATGATGTGAATTAATTTGAGTATATAAATTTCTTACCCAGCCAACATTGTGTAAAAAAGGACTCCCAGACTCCAAATATCACAAGCAGCATCATAGCCTTGTTGCATAAGAACCTGAGAAAGAAATACTCATCTGGTACTACTCAGTATAAACTCAGTTTTCTCACCTAAAACAAAGTTGTGCTTCTAATAATCTCACAAATGTTCACAATTTAGCTCATTTTAATCTTTTCAAAAATAAATTCACAATGTTAAAGGGAAAGTCTTCTGCAATTAACAAGCATTCAATAAGTGGCTATTAATGTGATTAAGCAACATGAGTGATACAAAAAAACAGCCTTTAAAGATATGATCCCTGACCTCAATGAGCTTTCACTCCTCCTCTCAGGAAATCCAGACACATCAAAATTTAAAATAATATGTATAGAGAGCTTAATATATTCTACACAGAGTACTGTCTTTTAACCCTAACACTGACTCTATGAGATAGATATTACTTCCATTTTGAAGATGAGGAAACTGACGTAAATGGTAAGTAATTTGCCCAATATCACAAAACTAGTGAGTAGTGGAGCAGGCATTCTTACTCTAGTGTCTGTGATTTTAATATCTATGATAATTGCCTCCTTATTACACAAGAGGTGGTAAGATAATATATAATCTCATGAAAGCAAGATGAATTTATATTTTATATACAAGGCTCATGTCTTAAAAAAAATCAGTATATTTCTGGATCACAAACACACATTTGATAAATTCTGAATGATTTTGTTAATTTTTCATATAATAATTTAGGTAGCTTTTTTCTTTTGAGACTAGTATTAATAAAAATCAAATAACATATTTATTATATATTCATGTGAATATTCTCTGTGAAGTTAATAGCTCGTCTGAGGTGAAATGAGGCCTTTTTTTAAATTTAGAAAAACAAGCCCACTGCTAAAGCCTTTAGACATAGGAACAAAATAGAAACATTATTAATGCGTTAACACTGGGGACTGTATAACCACCAGAATGGACATTTCATTTATAAAAGGCTAAAAATATTAATGTTTAGCTTTGACAATGGCCAGACTTGAATAATACGTATCTAACTAACTTAAAATTCAAGATATAATGTTTTTTTCATAGTCAAAGTGTATTTATAAGAGCACACGTATCTGCAAACTTGGGAAGCTGAATAGGCTATCAAAATACCTATTTAACTGGCTTATGTAAATAACACTAGTGGAGACTACAAAGGCCCTAATAAATAATGAGGTAGAGCTAAACAATTCACATCACGATAAGCCTAACCTGGCATCCTCTAGTGAAACATAAACCTCTCCTGCTTTTTTCCCTTATCTCTTTCCTTTTCTCATCACTTCCTTTTTTTTTAAAATACATTTATTTATTTAATTTATTTATAATTCTTGGCTGCATTGGGTCTTTGTTGCTGTGCGCAGGCTTTCTCTAGTTGCAGTGAGTGGGGGTTACTCTTCGTTGCGGTGCACGGGCTTCTCATTGCAGTGGCTTCTCTTGTTGTGGAGCATGGGCTCTAGGCATGTGGACTTCAGTAGTTGTGGCTTGTAGGCTTCAGTAGTTGTGGAGCATAGGCTCTAGAGCACAGGCTCAGTAGTTGTGGTGCACAGGCTTAGTTGCTCTGCGGCATGTTGGATCTTCCCGGACCAGGGCTCGAACCCATGTCCCCTGCATTGGCAGGAGGATTCTTAACCACTGCTACATCAGGGAAGCCCTCTCATCATTTCTTGCAGTTCTGGGCATCACCATGTTTTCCCTGGTTCCCTTAGGACAATATTTTTAAAGGTTCCCGGATGATCCAATGCAAAGCCAAGGCTGAGGGACTGCTTAGTGAACTAGTTGGACAGGCAAGGGTTAATCAGTGAGTCAGCTATAGGTATTTCATACTCCCAAAACCTTCAGAGTTAATGAGAAGAAAGGCACTGGAGGGATCATATTGCTTAATCTAATTAGGATCAATCATGAAAAACTTGGTTTAGCTTTACCACACACTTAAACCCATTTTGTAGCTGTAAAGAAGAGGCAGTCTACTTTTGTTCTAGATCTCAATGTCCTATTAATAGTAAGAACATACAGCCATAAAAAAAAAAGGCAAGGTAGCGGGATGAAGGAAAGAGTACAATGTAGAAAGTAACGTGCTTCATACCTTCTTACTTGCATCAAGTTAAATACAAAGAAGATAGAAGTCAAAATTAAAGTAGTTAATGACTTTACTTTCTCTCTCATTTGGCTTCCCAAATCATCAAAATGTAACATAGACAGAGATGCTCATTCAGATAAATTCATATTTGGAGGAAAACATATGACAGCCTAAAGCCAGAGCAAAGCAGGGTAATTTCACATTTACTTTTTAAAAAGAGTTGCAGGCATAGCATCCATCCAATATATTGTAAATTCCTTTAGTTCAGGATCATTCTTAGACCTCAGTAGACATTAAATGTCAGTTGAATAATATGATAGATTTGCTTTTATAAAAGAATAAATATTTTTTGAGATACATTAATTTTTGTGACATAGGTATAGTACAAAAGCACATCTATTAAGTAAATAAGCCTTAAGAGGTTGACTGAATTGATGCATATCAAAAAAGTGAATGAATATTCCTTATTGTTCAGCTGAAATTAGTACTACTAATTAGTTTCTCTTTTAGCAAATAAGGAATCTTAATGAACTGTGATGAATAATGAATTTATACTCTCATAAATGCTATTATTTATTCAAATATCTGCATGGATACTTGAATCTTTCTGATTCTAGTTGAAAAGATAATGCATTTCACTTCACTAATAATTTTTGAAGGGGTCTGAAATTTTAGAAACAAATCTTACCCCAAACCTGTTTTACATTTATAACAATTTACAAATATGCATTGATTGCTAGCAGAGGCTTCAGCTCTTGATAATAAAACTTTTCAAAGCATTTTGAAAATACAAATTATAACCTAGCCAAAGGTAGTTCAGACACTAGAGGCATTAGTTACAGACAAGTGGTCTCCACATGCCCACCTGAAAACCTTCACTATTACAATGGTGAGAGTGTCTTACTACAATGGAAGTCTGTTAGGATAAAAAGCATCAATGGGCTGTATTCTACTCTGCAGATTTGTACTCATTTACCTAGGAAAATGTTTACCTAGCCATTAATCTAAAAATGTTTACCTAACCATTAATCTAAACACAGACATACTGTATATTTTTCATTTTAATGAAATGAGAAATATACAGTATACCCTATATTTAACAGAAGAACCTTAATCTCAAATTTCTATCTTCCTATTCTATAAAACCATTAAAATGCCCTAGAAAAGCTAATTTTTTATGCCTAAGATATCTCTTACATCTGGGGGCAGTACAATAACCCCTTCTTGGATCATGTATGCATCCCAATTTTTGTTTTGGGACATACAGTTTCTATATATTTTAATGTGATAAAAATTTGTACATTCATTATTCTATGAATATAATTAAAATATAGATTAGAGCACATTCTCTGCATACATACACAATTTCTTACAGGGAAAATCATATCATAAAAACCCTGTAAAGCAGGTGTTATACTTCTTCCTCAACATTAACATCTTAAAGGAAGATTTAATAAATTTTAACATGGGAACTTTTCACTATTAGAAAGTTATTTTCCTATTTTCTATGTTTCTATTTTCATCACTAGAAATATTATTTTTCTAATAGCTACATTAAAATACAGATTTGTTGATATTTCAATATAAGAAATATGCTGTGTCTTGTATTATATCTGATGTGCAATATTATCCATAAAGGACTAGTATTTAATGCAAAAAAAAACATGCACATGAGATAGGAATTCATCCTCAAATTATTTTATTCTTCTTCTGACTTGGAAAATTCAATTTTTCTAACCTGAGGATATCTGTGTATTTTCATTTGTGTTAAACATCCGATAATTCATATGACTTAGCATTATTCATAACATATAAGAACAGTTCTTGACTTTTACAAAGAAAACTTATAAACAATCTATATGACCAATGCCATCCCTGATTCATTTTTCATCACCCATACTTTCACTGCTGTGGGAGTTGTTACTGTCAAAGCTCCCATCCCCATTATCAGAACTGACAGACTGCTGGAGCTTGCCAAATGTGAAACGTGCACCCCTTGACTTCCTCATCTTCACCTTTCCTGTCTCTTCTAAGATCTACATACGAATGTTATTTGCCAAGAAAAACCCTACCGCTTATTTAAAAAACCCTGTGAAGCTGTTTTCTCCATGAATTAGAAGATCTTAAAGATAATCGGGGATGGCATTGCCCATGTTATGTATAATGCTAAACAATATAAATCACTTCATGTTCAGCACAAACCAAAATATCTGAAAATCTATCCTGGCTTTGTTACACAGTGAATGCTGATATTAAGTATTTTGAGCCTCAGTTTCCTCCTTTAGAATATTTAATATGTTTAAGGTGAGGTTATCTTCACTCTCTGCCCTGCTCTAAAAGGGTATGATTCTGAAACCACCATGTAACCCAGCAGAATAGAATAATCTGATTATTACATTCAGGTTGGTTTCAGATGCTAGTTATTAGTTTGAATATTTATATTGGGAGTTATCAGAATTCAATGATTTAAAGAGCTTTATAGCTGGGAAAGGACAAGATAACTCAGCTTTTACCTACCTACCATAACATATACATGATATCAAATACATTTAACTAAAGGAAAAGAATGAAAGGCAAATACTGAAGTTTTAAAGAATACCTCAGGTGCCACAAAGTTTGCAGTGTAGCATGGAGTTAAAAGAAGTCCATTTTCTCCTCGAAGTTGTTTTGCAAACCCAAAATCACAGATCCTAATGGAGTCTGCATTGGCTGATTCATCCACGTATAAAATATTACTGGGTTTAAGATCACGATGAACAACCTTGAACATTAAAAAAAAAAGCTTTACAATTCTATAGCTAACTAAATATCTGTGGAATAAAACATTGTAAGTTAATATATTTCCAGGAAAGGGAAATGTCTCAATCATAAAATTTTGAAAATGATACTTTCTCCAACCATGATGGCCCTGACAACCTGAAGTACACAGACAAAATTATCTCTATCAGACAGATGTGCCAGGTTTTTTATTTTTGTTTTTTTCTTTTTGCGGTACGTGGGCCCTCACTATTGTGGCCTCTCCCGTTGTGGAGCACAGGCTCCAGACACGCAGGCTCAGCGGCCATGGCTCACGGGTCCAGCCGCTCCGTGGCATGTGGGATCCTCCTGGACCGGGGCACAAACCCGTGTCCCCTGCATCGGCAGGCGGACTCTCAACCACTGCGCCACCAGGGAAGCCCCAGATGTGCCAGTTTTTATCAAGCCACCAGTTTTGTTAACCACTTCCAATCTCAAAACTCAATTATCAGTTCCACTTGTAGATATAATGGACTAAGACCCTACTCAACACCCCCTCCCCACGGTAAACAACTATAAAACCTAAGTAGAAAAATCAACTACCTTGAAGGTACTGGGGAATGAGCAAAAGGAGACAAGACTCTGGTGGGGAGTACATACTTGTCACAAAGCAGATTTTTCAGCACAAACCCTCCTAAGAAAATTACCCACTGAAAACAAAACAAAAAATAATCACTGGAGAAAAATAACAGAATATAATAAATCTCCGTACGTTAATACACAAATGTGCAGTACACAATCCAAAATTATCTGATATACAAAGAACCCCTCCCCCCAAAACAGATCACAGTTTCAAGAAAAAAGAAAATCAATTCCAACTCCAATATAAACCATGTTGGACCTAACAGCAAGCATTTTAAAGTGGCTATTATTGTGATATGATAGATGTGCTAGGTAATGCTATGGTGGCAAAATAACATATAAATGTCTCAAATCAACATGTACACCTTAAACGTACACAATGTTGTATGTCAATTATAGCTCATCAAAATGCCTTTGTTCAACATTCACAAGACTAAATAAATATAAGAGAAATTTAAAAAAAATAACGTAGTAAAACAAAACACTTTCAATGCATGAAAACTCGGCAGAAAAACAGAAACAGTAAGAACCAAATGAAATGCTAGAAATGGAAAATATTCTGAAATTCTCTGTGATGATTTTCTTTCTGATACACTATCTACTTCATTCAATCTAGTCCTATTTTTAATCAGCAGTTTACTACATTAAAAGGTCTTTCAAGACAAGGATCAAGACTTAAACCCATGGTTGAATCTGCAATACCTTTTATAATGTCTGGCATGTAGAAATGCTCAACACGTTTCTCATTAATTTACCTAATTGATGTAGTGTTTAATTTCTAAAATAATAAACAAAAGAGATGTTTATCATTTTCTTCTTCTCAAAAATTCTGGTCATCCTTTATTTTAGAGTGTGTTGATAAAGACAATCAAGGAATTAAATTATTATAGAACTACTCCTTTAGCATTATACAATTTATATTTCAAAATGCTGAAAACGTACTCTGTAAAACCACACTCAAAAATGAGTTCTGGCCCCTGTAGAATTTTCATTATGTCATTTCTGAGTCGTTCATTGTTTTATTGTTTATATGTAAGTGGGTACATATCTACTACTACAACTATTCAAACTTACATTTTTAAATTATTTGTGACTCTCTTTTCTTGTTTAGCTATATATATAATAAAAGTTACCTTGTTTTGATAACTCAGTTCATTTGCTTTCTTTATGAAGAGATAGGAAGCAAAATAACAGGCCTGCACCTCCACTAGAAATTTCAATATAGTAATACTTCAAATGTTTAGAATCCAAATTTCTTACTGTATTGGGGGAGGGGCTGGCAACAATCAAGTTATGCAGTCTTGCCAGAACTTTCATGCTAGGCATAGTATAATCTGAATAATATTCACAACATGCCCTTGGATAACTCTTTTATGTTTCACTTTTAAGTTTGATTAGGTTTAATAATTTAAAAGTCAAGGTTAGATATATAATTCAAACCACTTTTAAAACTAATATGCTATTAAATTAGGGCTAACAGGTAGAGTGAAGAAAATTAATAAGGTATTACCCAATTTCCTAATCCTATAACCTTCACTAAATTATGAATTTTATTAGGCTATTCCGTATAAAAATATGTGATAAAAAGTAATTCATTTTAGGTGTCATATCCTATATATTATTTTGTGAAGATATAAGCCCCAGAATTAAAAGGAAGACTATAACTACAACTTACTCCTTGACAATGAAGATAGTCAACTGTGTTAGTTATTATAAACAGTACATCACTAGCTTCCCGTTCTGAAAAACATTTTTGTTTGAGAATACGGTCAAGTAGCTCTCCTCCTTTCATCAAATCCGTAACAAGGTAAACATATCTACCATCATCATAAACCTAAAAAAGAACATATTTTCAAAATGATATTATTTATAATTACAATTCTGAAATGTTTTAAATTATATTTACTTTGCTTTTCTAATGAACCTCTAGTGTTAAAAAATATTATTCCTTTAGTATTAATATAGTGCAGGCTCTACTGAAGGTTAAACTGGCTAAATGGACTCTTACACCATTCTGTGAGACCATGTTAAACATATAATTGTATTAGCTTTTGAAGTTTTCTGTTATACTTCATCAAAGAATATAAATGGAAAAATAGAACTTTGTGCCTCTCAAATGGCATCTGTCTCACTTTTTTACTGTATTATAGGCACTTTCCTTCCTTAATGATAGTAAGCTTCCTTCTGGCAGTAAATATATTATTTGTTTTTTAATATCTTCCCCATAGTCTATTATCTGACATGGTGTCTTAAATATTTGTTGAATTCAAATACTATATCAAGGAGAATATATTAAAAATATGTACACCCTTTTATTCAGAGCACGTGATATCTACATCTACACATACAAACACATATGTGTAGACATATATCTATCTATCCACACACATACATACATTTACATATATATAAAATACTATTTAAGGATTATAAATCAAAATGTATATCATATTATCTGAAACAAACTGATCAAGGTGATGGTTTATTGTCTGCCTTTTCTACAGAGGAAAGAGCATTATTTTCTTTACATGAAAAGTCAGCATTCAGTAACATCTATTACTATAAGTCATATGTTCACTTTTAAAAAAGTAGACTAATACTATTTCAGCCAAGCAACAATACACAGTGCTACAGCCAATTGCTGTACAATCAAGAAAGTAAAATCTCCTAGAATTTGGCAGATTCCCAATCTCCTGTATCTTCTATACTTGTAGTACTAGAGAATAATAAATGTTGCTGGTGATAATGTTAACTAGTTAACAGCTAGAATACATTCAAGTAATCAGGACACTCTCATTTACCAACCGTCATAGTTCCTTTCTGACGTTTTATAAGAAGGGTAGTAGTATAAAATCATCAGGGGAAAAAGAAGAACTGAAGTGGCAAATTTAAGAGTCTTAAGATTTTGTGGCATGAAAGTAAACATACCATGGACATGAAAAGTTTCAATAAGAAAATAAAGTGCCAAGTCATAACTTCATTAGCTTAGCTGATACACAGATTTTAAATACCTACATCCTTTAAAGTGATAATGTTAGGGTGTTGTCCATAGCGCATCAAAATTTCAATTTCTTCTGAGGGGTCTCTTTTAATTTTGTCAATGATCTAAGAAATAAGACAAGAAAAATCTCAGAGGAAAAATATTTTCTTTGTCTAAAAATGAATGACATAATTTAAATTTGGTTATATTTTCAAGCAAATAATAAAACTCCAGAGTAATGTTTGTCTCACATTATTTTAATATTTAAAAATTTCCTATAACTGAAACAATAAAAAACAGAGCACTTTCTTCAACATTATATTCCATCTAACTAAAACTATACTGATAATTTGATCCAAATGTGACAGTAATTGTCACAATTGCTCAATCTTAACATACTACATTAAAATAAAATTATTCAAAGCAAGACATTCATGAAACACACTGTTCCTCCAAAATAAGTCTTTTTTTATTGAACAAAATAAAGTCTTGGAAAGAAATTCAAAATGAAAATATTAAGTCTTAAGAGGTTTTCCTCATCATTTTATCTTTGCTTTCTCCACTTGCTCCACTGAAAAACTGTCTGTCAGTTGACCTGCAATTTAACTTACACATATAAAACAAACAAAAAAAAGTTAGCCTCAGAGACAATACCTTCACTGCAAATTCCATGTTGGTAGCAGTGTGTATGCATCGTTTGCAAACAGAATAGGAGCCAACACCAATATCCTCTTTCAATTCATACGCTTCACCAAATTGTGCAGCATTTCCATTTATCTGTTTTTGTTAAAAAGTAAAATACAAAATAGAATGATATGGTTTCACATTTTTTATCTTCTCTCCTAAGTATACATTCTTCTTAAATCTTTTAAAAATCAAGAATAATTCTAGAGAAGTTTTATCAGTATTTATAAATGGTTTACACAGATTCTGAACTGATCCTAAATTGTAGACTTTCTAGATCCCCAAAGCCAATACAATAATTAAATCAACTAGCTAATACATCACCCATTACATTTTCTTGCCAAAAGAGATCACATAAATATAATTAAAGGTTACTACTGTCTGCTTTTTTCCAAAACATATGGAGACATCTTTAATTCATTATACAGAGATAAATGAAGCAGTTGAAAATCACTTAAAAACCACTGTAAATCCATTAGCAATAACTGAAAGAAATAATTATCCCCAATCTGAATAATGTAAGTGGAATTTACCTGAACAATTGGTAATACATTTGCACTTGTGATTGGAGTGATTTTGTATTCTTCTGCAATGGAAGTTGCAACAAAGCTGAATCCTTTGAAGAGTTGATGAGCATTAGCACTAGCTGGCAAACCAGGAGAATCTAATGTCCAAATAATTATATTTAATTAGAACTACACAGAATTTTATGATATGAAATGTGAACATTTCTTTGAATATAAAGGAAACCATTAAATGTTATCATCAGACATACTATATTAGGTATTTGATTTATTTTGTATTATCTGTTTCCCCATACTATTATGCAAGCTCCATGTAGATTATAATTTTTGTCTGTTCTGTTCACTTCTACACTGTCACTGCTTAGTACATAGTAGGTATTCAATATTTGTTGATGAATGTATGAAACAGATGCCAATAAAAGTAAACCTCATTAAATTGTAAACTATAAGAGTCAGAGTGATATATCTCATATCTTACCTCTTATCCCCATCCTTTAATGCATTAGCATGTCAAAAAACTTTGAAAGTAAGAAAAAAAGAAAATGTTCACCCTTTGCTCTAGTCTCTGCTTCCCTAGTAAATACTTCCCATGTAAAGCCTCTGTTTGAAAGGTGTCCAAGCAATGCTGTATATAGGATCCACACTTCCACACAGGGCAAACCACCCTCTGCAAACTTACAATTCTTTTAGTTTTTACCTAAGAAGCTAGTTTACTTTTTTAACCATCTAACTGAATAAAAGCCCTTATGTTACACATAAACATGCATTACCTTTAGGTGTTTTTGCAGTAAATTCAGGATCAAAACAAAAAGTATCATCTGGTTTTCCAGAAGCCGGTTTGAAAGGAGGCTGAACTTCTCTCTTATATAATTTCTAGAAGAAATAACAGAATAACACAGAAATGTATTAATACTTGAAAAATTATTAAAGCAGAACATGATATTCACAGTCCTTAACAGAAGACTCACAATTTCATAAATGAAATTTCAACAGGCTTCAGATACCTGTTAACCAAATTCTAACCTGTTAACCAAATTCTGTGTATCATCTAAACTTGAGAGATAATGTACAGAATCAAATGAGACCAAGAAACACAGCAGCAATGCCACAGGTTGCATTCACGAGGAATAATTCTGTTCAGTTTTGGATTTCAAAAACTGACTTGAATTCTCACTGGTAAAATAACCATACAGAACATATCACAATGTTACCATGCAGAAATAACTAATAACATTCTAGGATATCAAAATTAATAATTAGTCTAACTCCAAGAAATATGCATTATACCTATTTTGTTTTCACATAATAATATGTATTAGATGCACTGATTAGAGCTCTTTTTATAGAATTCAAAAATTGAAACTTGTCTAACAATCTAACTTCCTAAAATTTATGTTTTGGAAAGACATATAAAATATCTTACAACATAACTATTTTTTGGAAATCTACTTTTTTAAAAGCTCACAGTCTCACAGTGAGGGAAAATTAATAGAGGATTACTTTAAAGTAATTTTCATTTATTTAAACATGTACACATTCCACTCTTATTATTTAAGAAGAATAAACAAACTGTTTAGATATAAAAATAATGGAAAAATCATTTCTAGTTTTTCTAGTTAAAGAAAAAGGAAGAGCAGAGAAGCATTAGAAAAAAATGACAAGGGAATGCAAGGACACCGAAAGAGGGATGCACACAGATGTGACAAAGGGCAGACTCCCATGCAGTATGTTCACTGTGTGGCCTTTCAGGTTATTTATACTATTAATGTGTTGCAGTTTTACAACTATAAAAACTAAATCAAAATATTAACTTCTGAAACCTGTTCTACAAGCCAGAAGAAATAATAATTTGGTCAGTGACTAGTGGCTCTCTACCTCTGCCTTAGAAACCAAAAGAGACACTTTTTCTTTAGGGATAATTTTCAATACCAGTGCCAGAATTAAATAATCAAAAACACTTACCTATGATGATTAATAGTACATAAAATACATAAAGCTGAGTTGTAAACAACAATAAAAAGTGAGCTTTTCTAAGAAAAGCTCATTAGTCTGGGAGTTGCAACTTAAAAAAATTTAATACATGACTTTGCAGAATTTCACAATGTTTCTGTTTTCATGTTCTCTCAAAATTTAGTAAAATACCTATATACAAAGATTTTCACTTCTTAACAAATTAAATTTGTTCTAATACATGACAAAGAACCATTTGAAATCAAATAACATCTTAGATTCTTTAGAATTCATTTTTCTATAAGAATCTGTCCTATGATTCATCCCCTTTCTCCTTTCTCTTCTTCCCCCCACATTCCCCAACCTAGAATAGGGGAGAATATTAACCATATTTAACAGGTAAGACAAATGAGCAACAAAAATTTACTACATATCATCCACACATCTACTGGTTCAAGGTAATTGCATGAAATGCTACACCTGTAAATAAAATCTCATACTAAAAATAAAACAAATGGATTAAGTTTATCAGCAAAGTCCATATATTACCATTTACTCTTGAGTTTTTGCTTTTATTAAAGGTACTCAGTAACGAACTTGCTACTGAACTTACATTCCAGTCAATATTTGCAAAAAAAAGATGTCTTTTGATTTCGTCAACTCCTTCTGAACCTATAAAAATGGAAAGAATGTTTTTACCAGTCTGAATTTTTTAATCTGCTTACCTGGCTTCCAGGCTATTATCTGTAAATAGGAGTACACACATTTCATAGATTCCTTGAAGTGAAAAGTTTACAATTTCTTATCTGATGTTTTATTAATTGGTCCTCTGAATTCAATATAATAAAAAAAATAGTTGATGTTCATGCTGAAGCACATAGGGTATCATGAAATACTAAAATACCTTCTGAATCAAATAAAAATCATGTCTAACATAGCATTAAAATTTAAGCAATTTTCATTTTCTTTCTTTTTTTTTTTTTTTTTGTGGTACACCGGCCTCTCACTGTTGTGGCCTCTCCCGTTATGGAGCACAGGCTCTGGACGTGCAGGCTCAGCGGCCATGGCTCACGGGCCCAGCTGCTCCATGGCATGTGGTATCTTCCCGGACTGGGGCACGAACCTGTGTCCCCTGCATTGGCAGGCGGACTCTCAACCACTGCGCCACCAGGGAAGCCCCTTCATTTTCTTCATAATTCAATTTATGATCTCATATCTATAGGCCAAATTAAAAATGCAATGAATAAAGTGGCATCGAAATTTTAACACATGGACATAAACAGGATAATAGGATCACATTTGGATCCAGGGAAAGGCTACTAGAAAGTAGCCAAATAATGAGCAGTTATGGAAACATAACATTTATCTTGATGAATATTGGAAGGGACAAAATAATTATCTTCAAATATCTAAAAGGATTACCTATAGAAGGGAGAACTCTGTGAATTATGTCAAAAGAGACATTCATATGATATAATGATATATATTAAACATAAGTTCTGAATAACTAGACCACTCCATTTTTAATGATGGGTATAACAGAGTTTACTGGAATCTTTGCATACATAAAACATAGAATTCTACGTATAAACACATAACAGTAGTAAATGAACTTAGGCCAGAAAACATAAAGTCATAATTATTCTCCCAAAGCATGTAGTATATTGTTATAAAAGTTAAGAAAATAAATAATACCCAATCTATTTGCTGGATTCCTTTTGAATAACATCCTTAGAAGACTTTGTGCTTCAGCACTAAGAAACTGCGGCATTCCAAGTTTTGCTCTGGAAAAGAGGATTTCAGAAAATTTCATTTAAATCTAGCCATACTTCTAAATTTATAAATCCCAAAAATAATTTTAAAGAATGCTATCACAATGGCAAATAATGTCCCCTATACGGTGGAAGGGAATGAGACAGTGAAAAATGTTCTTTTGTGTCAAATGAAAACCATAACAAGTTTCTCAAAACTGAAAGCAAGGAATTTTTCCCAAAAGAAAAAAAAAATGTTTACACTTACTTTAATATCATATTCATGGTCTCATTTCTGTCTTTACCTTGAAATGGCAGAGTACCAGTAAGCATTTCAAACTAAAACAAACAAAAAATACCACAAGTCAACTTAGTAAAACTTAGAATTTACAATGAAATTCTTCAGGAAAAAAAATGAGACTTGTAATACATGATCATCAAATCATGCAGAATCTACATGATAGTAGGTCAAAACAGGACCAGAAAACTAGGTCACTTAAGGAAATACACCTCTGGTACCCCACAGTATATAGGCCAAATGAGAGGTGATTTGTAGCAAATGTAACCAACCATTTTTTCAATCCTAAATTCTTCAAACCAAAGCAATGTGGAAATAGACACAAGGCATTTTCTTTTAAAACAAAGATAAGCTTTTAAAGCAAACATTTAACAGTGAAAGAAAAGCAAAAATAAGTACTGAGCCATTTCAAATTCATACATGCTCAAGAAAGATAATCATTCTCATTCCCTTTGCTCTCTTTACGAAAAAAAAAAGGAACCAAACAAGAAGCTACACACACAGATACACACACCACACACTGATATATGTATTTTAATTTGAGACAGTTGTACACAGCATAATGAAAACTTTTTCCCTAAGAGAGTTAATTGAAATGTGGATAACTACAACATTAAATAATCATATTTAAAAGAAAAAGTAGGTCTGAAAATGAAGACCATTATAGCTCACTAGAGAGAAACGTTTTCATATCCCTAATATTTAAATCTTAAGCTTAGATTCAAAAATGGCTTTGGCCTCAGTCCTCTGTTCATTTATTTGAACTTACAACCTTAGTTAGCTTATGCATTCAACTCTCTCCTGATGACTGATGACTCTCAAATCGATTCCAGTTTCAATCTCTCTCAATCCCCAGTTTTCCCTTCCAAATCTAAAGTAATGGTTCTCAACTGGAGCCTGAAGAGATAGGGGTAGGAGTCATAGAAAGGGAATGAAGACGAAGGGAAGTATGGTGTATGGGGATCATCTCTCTCAAGCTCCAGTCCCCTGCCCCCAAACCTAAAATAATGGTTCTCTCCTGGGGACTGGAGGAGTAAGAGGTGGAAAGGCAAGAACAAAAAGAAAAAGAGAAGGATAGTACATTGGAATCACACCTTCCCCTCAAATAAACTATATGCTGGCTGGCAGAGTAATTTTTTGTTGTTGCTGTTGTTGTTGTTGTTGTTGTTTTTTAAGGTCTTCAGATGATTCTGATGCTCTCTCCACTGCCCTCTCCTAATTCATTACTATCAAGGGGTTAAACACTAACCCACAGTAACCTATGCAACGTGTTAAAAATAAATTATTTCCCCACTTTCAAAATCATCTGTCCTTCCAAGCTATCTCTTTTCTATTGAACTACCTTTCTTTCGATCCCCTGAAGTTTTAGAGGTATCTCTATCTTTGACCTTTCCCCTCTGCTTCATCTGTGGCATTTAATCTGTTACTAAGGTCAGCCACTTCTTACCTTGAAATGTCTTTAAGATCTCCTTTTTTTCATTCTATAATCTTACAACTGTCTTCTAAGGAGAACTTCTTGGTCTCCCTACTTTCAGTTTCCTCCATTTGCAAGCCATTTATATAATGCTACCAAGGCTAATTTTCCTAAAATACATTTTTTCTCTAATTACTGTCGTGTTCAAGAATCTACAAAAGTTTCCAACCACCCAGAGAATTGCGTGCAAATCCTTATAGGCTTATAGCCTCATTTCCTCCACCTTCACCCTCATTCTCCACTACTACTCTAGTCAAACTGGTTCTCCAGGTCTTTCCTAATACTATCACAATACTATTCTTCTTGACACACAGCTATTTGAATTTTATCCATTCTTTAGGGCTTAATTTAAGTTCTATCTCCTCCGCTTTTCTTACATCAACTTATATGAATTCTTGCCTGAACTTCTAAGGTATTTCCAGGCAGTTTATTTAGCTATTCCATTTGTTTCCCCAACCAGATAGCATGCTTTCTTAGGTCATGGAAAATGCCAAATATTGTACTTCCATCTGTTCCCACCCCACTGCCCTTACCAAATCCCAGGCTTATAATAGCCACTTAATATATTGATACATCATACGGTAATTCAGTGATAAAGAGGCAAAAATGGATTATCAGGCTTCTAGAGCAAATTGTATCTGATTCAACAGCTATTCACTTATCACCCTACTTAATACTACAAATTCTATGCTTAATCTTATGCCAAATCAGTCAGTCCATATGCTCATTATGCTAGATACTGTGGGAGATTATAAGTAGTAGAAGACAGGATTGCCCTCCTTAAGAGGGCAATCTTTCTAGGGACATGCTTGAAAAAATGTGACAATAAGATAATATACCATAAGGTGCTAAATTCTGTGATACCTAGTTAAAATACCATGTAACTACTAAACACAGTATTCTGAAATCTAAAATCTGGTAGGCCTTTATCTAAGTTTTAAATTTGAATAACTTGTAAAAGAATGCTGCCATTTACCTTTTAATCTAGCAACTAAAAGAAATCAGAACACCAAAACCCTAATTTTTATTGTATAACAGCTAGCCAATCAAGTTTTTTAACAGTCATGAACTTGAGAACCCTATTCTCACCTAACACATCCCAACACTCAGATTAAAATTCTAAACAATACTAATTGTATATTGGCATAATTAAAAAAAAAACACTA
Source organism: Aethalodelphis obliquidens (assembly GCF_003676395.1). Lineage (NCBI taxonomy): Eukaryota > Metazoa > Chordata > Mammalia > Artiodactyla > Delphinidae > Aethalodelphis > Aethalodelphis obliquidens. Next base: position 350,219 of record NW_020838061.1, read on the forward strand.
CTTACCATAAGGACACCATATGACCACCAATCAGCACTCTGGGAATGACCTCTTCTATTTACTACTTCAGGAGCCATATACTCCACTGTACCACAAAATGAGTAGGCCTTCTTCTCCTGATCTACTGATTCTTTGCTGAGTCCAAAATCTATAATAACAATATTACACAAAAAACATATCTGAAGATCTTCAGAAAATAGAAAATACCAAAAGAAACTAAACGATGAATTAAACCTACTCATGATGGCCTATGATTACCATTAAGAAAGCTCCTTACCTCAGTTAAACCTCATCCTCAAAATACATGTTTTCATGTCTATACAGGAATATGATTCAACAATTTTGAAAGGACAATTAAATTAAATCAACACTGTCATAGTGATCTAATTTTTAAAACAGACTAAGACAAAAAATGATAGTAATTTGCACTTTTTAAAATATTAGGAAAGCAAATTTTGCTTTGGTTTTGGTGAACTTCCACTTTGTTTATGGTCTTAGAAGAGCTAAAGGTACTAATATATAAAAATCAATCTTATTTCTATATACCAGAGATAAAAAATTGAAAGGTGAAATTTTAAAAGTACTATTTATAACATCACCAAAAAACCCTCATGAAATCCACAGGTATAAATATACAAAGAATGCATATACAAGATCTGCATGCTGAAAACTATAAACATCAATGAAAGGAATCAGAGTAGATCTAAGTAAATGGAGAGAGATACTGGTCATGATTTGGAAGATTCAATGTTGTTAAAGATGTCAATTCTCCCTAAACTGATCTACAGAGTCAATGAAACATTAATAAAAATCCCAGCAAGATTTCTTCTGTAAAAATCAACAAGCTGAATTTAAAATTTATATAAAAAGACAAAGTAAATAGAATAGCCAAAACAATTCTGAATAAAAAAGGAAAATTCAAGGACTCACACTACCTGACTTCAATACTTACTATAAAGCTATAGTAATCAAGACAGCGTTGTACTGGAGAAAGACTACACACACACATACATATATGAATGCAACAAAACAGCGTCCAAGAATAGACTGACATATACAGTCGCTCTGCTATTCTTGTTTTAAAACTGCAAATTTGTTCCAATGCGATTGATACCTTATTGTTACCTTTCAGAGATTTATACCACTCCACAAATGTCCTTTGCTGTACTTTTCTGACAAAACTGACATTTAACACTAGAGTTTGCTTGGCGAATATAACATGAATTTCAAATTTCAGCTTGGTTTATGTGCAATTTTGCCCACAAGAAATAATAGGTGAAACACTAGAAAACTGCACCTAGTTGAACTGAGCCAAGCAGAAATACATACATGCACACACGTCAAATATCTACCAGCTATTTCAGCACATCATGTGTGTTACAAGCCACTTCTGTTCACCTGTAGTATTAGAACTCCCAATTCCAGATAATTTACCTCCCACTACTTCACAATAACTTACAAACTGCAACCTTTCTGATGCCAATTATAGAAGCAAATTTCAGGATTTTTTCAAGGTAAGGTATCATATTTATTGTAGTATTTATCTATTCTTAATCAGTTAGAACATATAAAACAATGCCATCATTTTTAACAGCCTCCTATATTTCTTTAATGTGTCACTGGTTATATATTTTAGTGTTAAACCCCGAACACCATTTTCTCCATAAGTCATATTTTTTACTATGCAATTATGCATAGTACAGTGATTTTTAAGATCATATGTGTTGCATTATAACAGAACTGGCTATATATATAGCCAACTGATTTCTGACAAAGATGTAAAAGCAATTCCATGGAGAAAAGGTCAGTCTTTTCAACAAATGGTGCCATAATAACAGAATATTGATATACAAAAATCCGTCCTCATACCATACCTCATAAACAAACATTAATTCAAAATGAATAATAGACCTAAGTGTAAAACCTAAAACTACAAAATTTCCAAAAGAAATACAGGATAAAATCTTTGTGAGCTTGGGTTAGGCAAAGATTTCTTAGATACAACATCAAAAGTATAATCCAGGGCTTCCCTGGTGGTGCAGTGGTTAAGAATCTGCCTGCCAATGCAGGGGACATGAGTTCGAGCCCTGGTCCGGTAAGATCCCACATGCTGAGGAGCAACTAAGTCTGTGCGCCACAACTACAGAGCCTGCGCTCTAGAGCCCGTGAGCCACAACTACTGAAGCCCACATGCTACAACTACTGAAGCCCGTGCGCCTAGAGCCCGTGATCTGCAACAAGAGAAGACACTGCAATGGAAGCCCATGCAATGCAACGAAGAGTAGCCCCCGCTTGCCGCAACTAGAGAAAGCCTGGATGCAGCAACAAAGACCCAATGCAGCCAAAAATAAATAAATAAAATAAATATATATATTTTAAAAAGTATAATACATAAAAGAAAAAAGTTGATAACTGGATTTTATCAAAGTCAAAAAGTGCTCTTCAAAATATATTGTTCAGAAAATCAAAAAGAAACTAGAGACTGGGAGAAAATATTTGAAAATCACATATCATATAAAGGACTTGTATTCAGAGTATATTTTTAAAAACTCAAATTCAGTAATAAGAAAACAAACAACCCAATTTTTTTAATGGACAAAAAAACCTGAACAGACACTTCTCCAAAGAAATACATGAAAAGATGCTCAATGTCATCATTTGTTAGGGAAATGCAAAATAAAATCACAGTGAGGTACTACTCTATGCCTTTTACTAGAGCTAAAATAAAAAAAATACTGACAATACCAAGTAATGGCACGGATGCAGAACAACTGGAACTCTCATACATCGCTGATGGGTATGCAAAATGGTACAAGCACTTTGGAAAACAGTTTGGAGGTTTCTCATTAAGTTAAACACACACTTCCCATATGATCAACCAATCCCACCACTTGGGTATTTACTGATGTGAAATAAAAAATTATGTTCACATAAAACCTGTACAAAAATATTTCTAGTTGCTTTATTTGTCACTGTCAAAAACAGGAAACAACCCAAAAGTCCTTTAATTGGGGATTGGATAAACAAACCATGGTACCATCATAAAATGGAATACTACTCAGCAATAAAAAAAGAAATTACTGATACACACAACAATATAGATGAATCTCAAATGCATACTAAATAAATAAAGCCAGATTCAAAAGACTATATACTGTCTTCCTATTTATATTATTTTGTGGAAAAGGCAAAACCATAGGACCAGAAAGCAGATTGGTGGTTGTCAAGGGGTAAAGGGAGAATTGATTTATAATGGGAAAATTCTGGGGGGTGAGGGAACTGTTTTATATCTTGATGCTGACTGTATGCATTTGTCAAAGTTTGCAGAACTATACACAAAAAAGTAACTTTAAAAAATAAACTTTTGTATTTTGAGGCAACTGTAGACTCACACGCAATTATGTGAAATACTACAGAGATCCCGTTTACCCTTTAGCCAGTCTCCCCCATGGTATTATCTTACAAAGCTATATTACAACATCACAACCACAATAATGACAATGATGCAGTCAAGATACAAATTAGTTCCATTATCACAAGAACAATGAGTTTTACTCTATGTAAATTATACCTTAATTCTATAAATGAAAAAATTATAAGCCCTATAATTCTCTTTTAAAATAAAATACAATATTAATACTTAATTTTAGGACCCCTTGAAACTGATTTTTTAACCATAATCAATATTTTCATTTAAAAATTACTTATTCTTGTATAATAACTGAATGCATTATGATTTTCAGCATAATTTTAAAAAATCTTTTCAATGTACTATGCTCTTTCTCCACATTTTAAGGCTTTTAAACTCTGCAATTCCATTTCAAAATTAAATTTAATGAAACCTAGTCTCTGAGGTCAGTTCAGCTGAATATAACAACATACCTTGTAGAGAAGAACACTGGCTTCTTTGGCCAGTCCACAGAGAAGGAAGAGGGGAAGAGAATTTTCTTATCCTCTGTTACCTTTCAGAGATTACACCACTCCATAAAGGTCCTTTGCTGTACTATTTCTGACAAAACTGACATTTAACACTAGAATTTGCTCAGCAATCAACGGACAAAAATTTTTACAATAATAAGAGTTAGCTACAAGATTAAATAAGACATATGTTAATCAGTGTTTTTTTCCAAAACACTAATTTGAAAAGAAAATGTAGAAATCAGCTATATAAAGGGTTTTTGGCGGGGGTGGGGGTGAGATATACCTTTGTTTCCTTAAATGACTCTTTTAAAGACGTTAAATTTTAAAAGCATGTCCAAAACACAACACTTTTATGAGTATCTACTATATGTAAAAGTAATTTCAGTGCCTAATTTTCAGATAGCCATAAAAATTACTTAAAACTATTTTCTTATGTATACATTTTTTTCTTAAATATTCAGCTCAAGTACTGTGTGATTTAATTTCTGACACTGCATATTTTATCTTCCCTCTCTTTATAAAAATTACTTCTGAATTATGTCCCTCAGAAGTGATTCTGGAGACTCCAGATTCCCTTTCCCACCCAGGTTTGTGATACTCTTACATCCATCCTTGTCCAAATGCCCTGACCCTCCACATCCATAGCACCCTCTCCTCACACCTGATTCCCAGTTCTGGCCTCTCCTGCCTTTTCATTTACAGGGCTGTGTTGTTAATTGAGTTAATGTCTCAGAGAAATTAGATCCTTTGCCTAAAATGAGAACCCTAAGGGCTCACTGAAAGTACTACACATGACTTAGCACATTTACCAGACCAGCCAAAGCATGCAAACTTGAACAAGGAAAACTGAACTCAGGAAGAGACAGCTATGGAATCTTTCTGTCTGCTTCTAAAAAGATGCCAGTGTGACCTGTGCTTCCTCTACAAATTCCACAGGCTGTGATAGAAATGAATAACATAGTTCACCAAATAAACCAAAAGAATAACCATAGTTCATCGAGCAAATAGTACTCGATGATAGTATTCAAAATGGAAGGAAGGAGATAGGAAGAGAAGGAGGGAAAAAAGGAAGGGAAGGAAGGAGGAAAAAGGCACAGCAGGTAAGAAAGCAAGAAAGGAAGAAAAAGAAAATAAAGAAAAAGAAAGGAAGTATAAAAATAAAAAGAAATTAAAGGAAAGAATGAAAAAAAATGAAATGTCTTAAAACACTTGCTATGAATGGTCATACTTTAACCAACCTTACTGGAATGTTGTGAGGTTACATCCATAAATTTATTATTCATTACAAGACTTTGAATTCTGTTATGATCATGAAACTGTAAATTATCTAATATTTATCATTGTGTACTTTCTTTAAAGAAATATTGGTGTCACTTTAAAGGAAAATAGATTAAATTGTTTAAAAATATATATAAATCACAGTTTCTTCCTGTCACAAGCCTTGTGTCCCTTGCTTATAAATTAACATTGATTCTAACTACTCTTTATTCCTCAGCCCGTTTAAGTCCAAAAGGTGTAAAAGCAGAATTCATATTATAAGACTAAATATAAAACAAGTTGACATCATTATTCACCCAATTAACCTTAATGTAGAAGAGAGATATAGGTAGAATTTATTCTACTCTTTTCCCACCTTTCTTCCTCACCCATGACAAAACAGGCATAACTTATTAAGAAAAATGAAAATAATTAAATTCTAATTAGCATTGCAACTAAAGATTGACTGTTGTAAAATAAAAATTATGTATTATATAAAATTTCAAAACTCTACTCTTCTCTTCATATTTCTCTTCCTTATCCTCTTTGAATCTCTTTAAATCTGCTTTGCTTCTTTCATATAGTAGAAAGAGAATCAGGCTATGAATCAAAAAAAGATTTACTAAACTTTACTTGAACTTTGTCACATTTACTTGAGCTTTCAAGTTAACAACTTTATACTTTATTTTTACATTGAAGAAGTATACTTAGGAATTTAAAGCAACTTACCTTTAAAGTGTACTGGTCCAAAATTCTCTGTAAAGCCCACATCTTCATTTTATCTCTGTTTTAACATTCTGATAATTAAATACAGAATTTACTATCTATTTAAAACATAAGTAACCTTTTGAGATTGGCTCACTCAGCACAATGCCCTTGAGTCCATCCAAGTTGCTGTATATATCAAGAGTTATTTCCTTTTTATTGCTGGGTAGTATTCCATTGCATAGATGTATCACAGTTTGTTTATCCATTCACTCTCTGAAGGACATTTGGGACATTTCCAGCCTTGGGCTATTACAAACAGAGCTGCTATGAAAATTCATGTTTAGGTTTTTTGTGTGCATGTAAGTATTTATTTCTCTAGGATAAATGTTCAGGTGTGTGACTACTATACAGTTCTATTTATATCATATTCTTAAAATAACAAACTTAGAGATATAGAACAGATAAGTGGTTGCCAGGATTTAGGGAAGGTTGGAAGGGTGACTATAAATGGGCAGCACAGGAGAGTTCTTTTGTGGTTATAGATCAGTTTTGATTATTGATTGTGGTGATGGTATTTGACTCTACATATGTGAATAAAATGTTATGGAGATATACACAAAGACAAACAAAAAAAGAATATGTGCAAAAACTGGTGAAATTCAAGTAAAGTATATAGTCTAGTTAGTTGTAACTGTACCTATCAATTTCCTGGGTTTGATAATGCACTGTAATTTTGTAAAGTGTCACCATTGGGGGAAGCTGGGTGACGATACACAGGACCTCTTGGTACTATTTTTGCAACTTATTGTGAGTCTATAATTATTTTAAAAGTAAAGGTTTTTTTTAATGGTATAATAAGGATACCTTATGCCTAAAGGTCCTGTGAAAATTATCAGTGTTTCACATACAGTAAACACTCAACATTCAAAATAAAGTAAAATAAAATGTGTTTTTACAAAAGAAAGAATAAAATGAACCTCTTATTATGAAACACTTGGTTCAGAAGTTTATAATTCACTATATTTCAACTGTGATAACTACTTATGATAAATCTTTCAGCCTAGACTGAAACAAAAATGATGTGATTTTTCCTAGAAAACCAAATGTCATTTCTTAATGAGGACAGTGACTCTACCATATGATTTTTTGGTATTACAATTAGAGCATACTGAGAGTTATCTTATCCACCCTTTAAATGAATTTTAGTTCACCAAAGAAATAAACAAAATGCAAATTAAATCAAGAAAGAGGGAAAAAAACAGGCTTAGACAAATATATATATTAAAATAACAAAAAATATAAAACAGGCTTAGGGTAGAATGAGAAAATTTGCATACCTGTTAACTTGATATGTCCTATTTCATCAAGCAAAATGCTGTAAAGCAAAATTCACATTCAACAACGTGGGATAAAATATTTTTACATAAAACATTTACATAAAAATCATCATAAGAGGTCAATATCTATTTGATATACTGGAAAATTTTGAAATGACTAATTTAAAATCAATGGGTATCTTATGAAGATTACTTTTTAAAGTAAGTTTCATATAACTGCATAATTCACGTATATTTTCATATAATCTTTAAAATATAAGACTTAATGGAGAAAAAAGTAGTTATAGAAATACTGGTAACAGGGATACATAAAGACAATATAGCTTTACTTTTCTGGCTTCAGGTCTCTATATACAATTCCTAATCGGTGCAGATGATCCAAAGCAAGGGCCAGTTCTGCGAGGTAGAATTTCACATCTTCCTCTGTAAACAGAACCTAGAATAAAATAATAATTTACCATTTGATCTTTTTTTTTAATGTTGAATTTATTTAAAATTTCTTCTTTAAAAACCAGTAAACAGACAAGTCTAGGCAAACAAGAAAATAAAAGAAGTATATAGATGGAACTAAACTATTTAAGAATCCTTCTCGGACTTCCCTGGTGGTGCAGTGGTTAAGAACCCGCCTGCCAATGAAGGGGAAACAGGCTGGAGCCCTGGTCCGAGAAGATCCCACATGCCGCGGAGCAACTAAGCCAGTGCGCCACAACCACTGATCCTGCGCTCTAAAGCCCTCAAGCCACAACTACTGACCCCATGTGCTGCAGCTACTGAAGCCCACGTGCCTAGAGCCCGTGCTCTGCAACAAGAGAAGCCACCATAATGAGAAGCCTGCACACCACAATGAAGAGTAGCCCTCGCTCACTGCAACTAGAGAAAGCCCGCATGCAGCAACGAAGACCCAATGCAGCCAAAAAATAAAAGTAAATAAATAAATTAAATAAATAAATAAAATAAAATATACTGAAAAATTTTTTTAAAAATCCTTCTTTTCAACATTTTAATGTAGATCTTCCTAAAACATATTATGTAGCTTGCATATCTTTTTACCCTGAATGTACTGCACAGGATTTACCTTTTTAAAAATGACTTAGTGTCATAATTCGGTTATTATATTTAGTACACTACTATATAGGGATGCTCTCAGGATCTTTGCAGTATATTAGATATTTTGTTTTAGCATTGGTAATTCCACTATTTCCACTATTTTCTCTTTCACTGTCTACTATCACTTCTCAGGAATTTTGCTTTTAGCAGCTCTACTAACCTAAAGCTTCAATTATACCAACAAAAGTTGTCAAATTAGTAACTCATATTAAACACGGTTCTAAACCCAATCTCTGACCTAAGGGGTAGCTCCAAGACTCTTCTGCTAGTAGAATACATGAGCTTAAAGGCACTGAATTCCTCAATCTTTTTCTGCCTGGGAACAGAGGTGCTATGATGAAGTGAAAAGTGCACTGGACTTAGAATTAGAATTAGCAGTGTAATGTTTGACATTTCACTTAGCCCTCGGGGCTTCAGTTTCCAAATCTGTAAAATAAGGATAATAGTATCTGCTACATCTACTTAACAAGGTTGTTTTAAGAGTCAGCTTAGTTTATGTGGGGAAAAATACTTTGTAAATTGTAAAATCCTATGTGTGTAACCATGAGGTATTATTGTTATAGGTTTATGTCTATATCCATTCAAAAGTGAGTGTTAATTTACACACAAAATTGGGCATTACTCAACCATTAGATGTAATTGTTAAGATTTATCAAGGGCTTCCAATTGGCAAAACAAATAACTTGTCTGGAAATTGGTTATTTTCATTAAAGAAATATCTAGATTATTAGGAAGACTCAAAATTTTAAAGAAATATCATAAAATCTTATAACTGGCTTGCCCACTTAGAATTATGGCCACTGAATTACATTATGCAGACTCAGGTACTAGTAAAATTTCTGAGAATGAACAATGAAAGATAAATTTTGATATTATACCCACTTTTTAAAATGTTCTATAGAAAAACAATGATTGTTCATTATCTAAGTTTCAGGAGAATTCATTTGAATATTATAATGGTAAAAGTATAAGAACATCATTTTCACTTGGTATTTTATTAAGAAGAAAAACAGATGTTACCTATTTCACTTCTGAGGAAGGCTAATCAAAACGTTCATGGAAATTTAACACATAAGAAAACCCTAAACAAAAGTCTTTCAAACGCTAAAAGAAGAAAACTGCCTAGTTTACAGTTTATGACAAGCATATTACCTTGTCATGAAATTGTCTCTGAGGAAAGCTTCATGATGGACACAAATAAGAAACTTATTAAGTAACTATCACGTGCCAGCCACTTTTCATTATGTTATTACAATCTGTTATTACAATCTTCTAAACAACCCTATGAGGTAGGTATTATCACCACCTTACATATGGAGACTCAGAGTGATAAAGTAACTTGCCTAGAAAAACACAGTAAGAAGCAGGCAGGATTTGAACTCAGAAATAATTGTCCCTAAGAACTACCTCTTTCCCAGAAGCCACTTCTGCCATATGTTATGTTACAACTTTTTAAGTTTCAGGTTCACTACCATTAATGTTTTTCTATTCACTAATTATCCTGAGTCTCCCCCTAAATAAAAATCATCTAAAGCCCCAGCACCGTGAGGTAAGGGCTGCTAGTCTTTCTGTCTGCTCTTCAAGTCGTTCACGTATGTATCTATGAGGGTGTGTGTTTTAACATATTTGAGATCACACTACATAAACTATTTAGTGGCCTCCTTTTTCCCCACTTAATATTATATTATAGGCATTCTTCTATATCTTTAACTTATTAATAAAGAGTTTTCAATAGCTGTACAATCTCAACATACTAATTTACTATAATTTACCTAATGTTCATTTAGGTTATTTCCAGTTTTTCACTATTATAAATAACTCTGTAAATGCATATATATTTTTGATATTTATGGTTATTTCCCCAAAATGGATTTCTGAGAAATAAAAAAGCAAATACTAGGCAGTCAAGGAGAATAAATAGTCCAAGACTCTCGACATACAGAACAAAATTATTTGTCAAAGGGTTACAATAACTTACATTCCCATCAGCAGCTTATGAAAGCATTTGTCTTACCACATCCATGATAGCATTGAATATATCCTTTTAAAATATCTTTTCTAATTTGATATATAAAAATGGAATCAATTGTTCTGATTCTTAGGCTATATAATTTTCCATGTCTAGTGGCCTTTCCATTTTTTTAGTGAATTATCAGCAATGTTTTTGCCTATGTTCCATTATTTACTTACTGTTTTTTCAATTGGTACAAGCCCTTTAAATATTAAAAATGTCAGTCCTCCATCATATTATTTGTAAACATTTTCCCCACTTTGTGCTGGTTTTTGATGTTCAGTAATTCTTAATTTTATGTAGTCAAATTTATATATAATTTCTGTATGATTTTACTTCATTATTTTAATGATTTAGGAGACCTCCATTCAATAGTCAACTACACATTCAGTTGCATTTTCTTTTAGCATGAGAAGTTTTCCAGATTTAGCTGGAAATGTAAGTAATATTTATCTTTGTATGTGGTAGTGATAACAATTTAAAATGGTTTTTTTCTGAAATTCCTAACCAATTTCTCATATACGGTTTACTGAACAATCAATCTCTTTGCCATTAACTTGTGATTCTTCCTCTATTATAATAATATATGGTAAGTCATATATACCAGAATATTCCTGGACTATACAGTATGTTTCTAATCTTGTGTTGATACTGTGATGGTTTGCTTATAGCAGTAGCTTTATAAAGTTTTAAACAAGAGGTAGGGCAAGGAAATGGTGTTCTTTATTTTCAAAATGTCTTAGTTCTTTTCACTTGTTTACTTTTCCAAACACGCTGATAAAATCATCTGTCAATTCAAACAAGAATTCCTATTGGGACTTTGTTTGAAATTTTGTTAAGTCTACAAATTGATTCTGGAAGAAATGGAAGTTTTATAATTCTCAGCCATTCATCTCATTGTATTTTCTTGACATTAGCAAAATATGGTATGATCTAAGAGGTGTGTGTGTGTGTGTGTGTGTGTGTTTGTGAGGAGAGAAATTTGGGCAGGTGCTGTTCCCTTTAAAATATATATGATATACATTATAAATTTCTTTAACAAATACAAAAATGTATTTTTAAAAGTCTTTTTCTAAGGCATAAAGTTCTCATTTTTGATGATATAGCAGTTTTTTGTACATACACATGAAGTATAACCAATAAAAAACTTATTAATAAGCTGTCTATAGAAGTAACCATTAAATCATTTCTTAGCAGCCTGTTCAATGAATATACGAATTTATTGTCTTTTGGGAAATGCATTTAAAATGCTTGTTCTTACCTAATATTCCAGACTTAGGAATCAAAACTTACTGACTGCATCTCTGTGCTAGTATGGGTTTAGAGAGTCCCACATCGAGAATGGAGGTCTGAAGAGTTTAAAAGAAAATTAGAAATGACTACAAGTAAGAATTTCTCAAACATATTCTTCACGCTTCTACAATCTAACACAAGAAATCATGAATACTTGTTATACTATTGTCCCTCTGTGTCTTGGAACCAGCTTTTAATAAGGTCCTTTAAAGACCCACTGGGAAGGGGGTCCTAGACAGACCCCATCACATACTGAACTCTGTTTTAGAGTAAAGAATATACCAAGGTCACAGTCTATGTTCATGCATGGAATATTCTATACTGGAGGTAGACAGGTAGAGGCAGACAGAGAGACAGGTTTTAGCCACTTAAGCACTAGCTAGCATCCCAGAATCACACTGTTCCTTTCTCACAGCAAGTTCTAGAATTCTGAGAATCAAGAGTAGTTTTCTCATATTTTAATTATGGAAGTGAAATGTTGAACCACTATTACCCAATTAAAATTCTACTCCCAGACTACCACTTCAAGACAAAATGAGGTAGACAAAGACAGGATTTAATCTCCCATCTGAAACAACTAAAACACAGGACAAAATATATGAAATGACACTTTTCAAGACACTGGACTTCGCAACAAAGGACAGTGAATATTGAGAGATGGAAACAACCATACAACTGTCCTAGCTCACTACCTGGAAAGAGTTCTTAAGCAGCAATGCAGGGAGGGCAAAGTCAGGCCAGAGCCTGGAAGGCTCCTGAGTTGATGAGATGGAGCCGAGAGAGTGGGGAGACAAGAAGGACAGAATTCATAAGATAGAGTACAGAAGGGAGAATTACAGAGAGAGAACCGTAGAGTTATGTAGATGGTCTCTCTCAAGTATTCAGCAGAGAAATGCTCAGCGCATGTGAGTGAGGAAACCTGAGCCAGAAAAATAACCAATGGAAGTATTAGAGGGACTAATCCATGGAACTCACACAGGGCCAGGAATAGTTCCTATTACCTCCACACAGAGCAGAAAACCTCATAATTCACAGGGCACTGGACAGAGTAATCAGATGCTTCACAGTGGTGTAAAATCATCCCGATTAGACACTGCTCTGGTCCAGTTTAACAATCTGAAATAAACTAGTTCCGCACAAATTCCAGAACAAAGTTCAATAATATTTATAGGAATACAAAACAATCCATCACCTAACAAGGTGAATTTCAGGATGTCTGCCATCCAATGAAGAATTCCCAATCATGGATCTAAGGAAACTACTTGAGCCCAGGAAAAGAACAACCCTAAAAGATTTTTAAAAAAGAATTCACAGAGCTCACAAAGGACCAGGATAAGTCCTGTACCAAACAGTGAGAGTGAAAAATCTCATAATTGATAGGCTGGTTAGAGTACTAAGAAGGGTCATGTTTCAGTATTGGGAAAAATTAATCCTAAATTCTGCTTTGGTACCACATAACAAAGGTTAAAAGCAAGACTCAACAGGTTAACTGCATCCCAGAACAAAGCTAAATACTACTTATAAGAAAACACAAGTATCTAGAGTACAAGAAAATTAAATTCATAACACCTGCCATCCAATAAAAAATGACCATACAATTATGCTGCCACTGAAGCACAAAAGCAACCATAGACAATACTTAAACAAATGGGTGTGGTTGTGTTCCAATAAAATTTTATTTACAAATAATCAACAGGCCATATTTGGCCTGAGACTATAGATTCCTGACTCCTGAGTTAAAAATTTATACTACAAACCCTAAAGCAACTATTAAAATAAGACAACAACAAAATGTTATTTTGATAAAAAGCCAACCAAAGGTATAAAAATAAAATCATGTAAAATAATTAATTAAAAATAAGGCAGCAGGGCTTCCCTGGTGGCGCAGGGGTTGAGAGTCCGCCTGCCGATGCAGGGGACACGGGTTCGTGCCCCAGTCCGGGAAGATCCCATATGCCGCAGAGTGGCTAGGCCTGTGAGCCATGGCCGCTGAGCCTGCATGTCCAGAGCCTGTGCTCCGCGACGGGAGAGGCCACAACAGTGAGAGGCCCATGTACCACAAAAAAAAAAAAAAAAAGAGGCAGCAAAAGAGAAATAAAAGAACAAAGAACAGAAGGGACAAAAATAACTCCGTGAATAGAAAGATGGAGATTCAAACCCAACCATATCAATAGTCAGATTAAATGTTACAAGTCTGACACACCCATTAAAAAGCATAGATTTTCAGACTGTATAAAAGACAGGGACAATTACATGCTGCCTTAAGTACTGCACATTAAATATAAGGACAAATAGATTAAATAAAAATATGGAAAACAATATACTAAACTAACACTAATATTTTAAAAACCTGGAGTGCCTGTATTAATATTGACGTAGATTTCAAAGCAAAGAACATTAGCAGGGATAAAATAAGTCATCTCATAATGACAAAGTGTAAATTCACTAAGAGGGAATGATAACCCTAAAGGTTTACACACTTAATAACAGAACTTTGAAATACATGAAGCAAAATCTGACAGAAATTCAAGAAGAAATAGATAAATCCATAATTATAGTAAAAGGTTTCAATCCCTGTCTCTCAAAAAATGTTAGAACATGTAGAGAAAAAATTAGGAAGAATATAGTAGACTTAATACCACTATCAACCAACTTAATCTAATCGACATTTACAGAACCTTCTACTACCCAAAAGCAGAATACACATTCTTCTCAAGTACACATGGAACATTTACCAAGATATACCATGTTCTGAAGCATAAAATAATTTAAGTGAATTTAAGAGAATTCAAGTCATACAAAGTGTGCTTTATGACTACAATAAAATTAATTTAGAAATCAATAATAGAAATTTATCTGGAAACTGCCTAAATATTTTTAAATTAATTAGCATACTTCTAAATAACCCATGAGACAAAGAAGAAATAAAAGGAAATTAGAAAATACGGTGAACTAAAAGAAAATAAAAACATAACATATCAAAATTTGTGAGATGATGCTAAAGCAGTATTTAGAGGGAAACTTGTAACACTATATGCTTATATTAGAAAAGAAGAAAAGGTCTCAAATCAATAATTTCTGCTTCCATCTTAAAAACCAGAAAAGCTAGTGAAACACAAAATTAAGTAGAGAAAAATGAAGTAATAAAAATTAAAGTGGAAAACAATGAAACAGAAAACAAATACAATAGAAAAAATCAGTGAAACCAAAAGCTGGCTGATTCTCTAAGAAGAACAATAAAATTGATAAACCTCTAGCAAGGCTAAGTGAGATAAAAAAAGAAGACACAAAATACCAACATCAGGAATGATGATATCAACATCACTAACGATTCTATACCTATAAAAGTCATAAGGGGATATTATGAAAACTTTATGCCAGTGAATTTGATAACTTTGATGAAATGGACAAATTCCTTAAAAGACACAAGATACTAAAGCTCATTCAAAAAGAAAGATGAACCGAATGGCCCTAAGTATATTAAATAAATTGAATTTATAGTTAAACACCATACCATTAAAAAAACACTTCAGGCCCATATAGCTTCACTAGTGAATACTACCAATCATTTAATGACAATTTAACATTGAACTTTTCCAAAATATTGAAGAGGAGAAAATTCTACCCAACTCATTCTATGAAACCAGAATTGCTCAGACACCAAAATTAGATATAAACAATAAAGAAAACTACAGTCAAATATCTCTCATGAAAATAGATGCAAAAATTCTTAACAAACTTTTAGTAAATAACGTCCAATAATATGCAAAAAGGATAATACATCATGACTACATGGGGTTCATCCACAGATGCAAAGCTGCTTCAACATTTGACAATCAATCAATGTAATTCACCATATTAAAATATTAAAGAAGAAAAAAACATGATCATCTCAATAACTGCAAAAAAAAAGGATTTGACAAAATCTAACATACATTCCTGATAAAAACCCAACAAACTAGTAATAGAAGGGAACTTTCTCAACCTGATAAAGAACATGCAAAAAGACCTATACTTAACTTTGTAATTTATGGTGAAAATATGCTTTCCCCCCTAAAATCAGAAATAAGGCAAGAATGTCTGCTCTTACCAATACTTTTCAACACTGATCTGGAGGATCAAGCCAGTGTAACAAAGACAAATAAATGATGCCCATAATGGAAAAGAAGAAGTAAAACTCATGTGCAGACTACCAACAGAAAGTTCTAGTTGTAGTCTACCAAAAAGTTGCTAGATAAAATCAGTAATTTTAGTTATACTGTGGGATACAAAGTCCAATATACAAAAATAGTAATCATATTTCCATCCAATTTGAAAATAAAATTAAGAAAGTAATTCAAGTTACAACAGCATTTTTTAAAAAGAAAATACTTGGAGATAAATCTGACAAAAGACATGCAAGACCTGTACACTGAAAATGACAAGACACTGCCGAGAGAAATTACAGAAAACTTAAATAAATGGAGAGAGATACTATGTTCATGGATTGGAAGACTCAATACTGTGAAAATGTCAATTATCGGAAAATTGAACTACAGATTCAATACAATCCCAATCAAAATCCCAGCAGGCTTTTTTGTAGAAAGTGAAAAGCTGATTTTTAAATTGATATGGAAATGCAAAGGACCTGGAAGAGGCAAAACAACTTTGAAAAAGAAGAGCAAAGCTCAAGGATTTGCAGTACCTGACTTTAAGACATATTATAAAAGTACAGTAATCAAGAAAGTGTTGTATTGGCATAAAGACAGACAAACAGATCAACTGAACAGAACAGTGTCTACAAATAGATCTTCACATATACGGTCAATCGATTTTCAACAAAAAATGCAAGGTAATTGAGTGGAGAAAGCACAGTATTCTCCAATGATGATGCTAAAACAATGAGATATCTATATACGATAAAAAGGACTTCAACACATATTTATCACCATATATGAAAATGAACTCAAAATTGATTATAAACATAAATGTAAAACCAGAAACTACAAAACTTCTAGAAAATATAAGAGAAAATCTTTGTGACCTAGGATTAGGCGAATATGCCTTAAGCAGGACACCAAAAAACACAATTCATAAAAGGAAAAAATATATATAAATCAGACTTCATCAAAATTAAGAACTTCTGCTTTTTGAAAGACCCTGTAAAGAGTATGAAAAGACAAGTCATAGACCAGAAGAAAATATTTTCAAACATACATGATAAAAGACTTACCATCCAAAATATATAAAGACTCAAAATTCAGTAAGAAAATTACCCAATAGAAAATGGGCCAAAGATTTAAACAGACATTTCATCAAAAAAGATAGATATATGTCAACTAAGCACATGAAGAGATGCGTAACATCATTAGTTATTAGGGTAATGCAATTCAAAACCACAATATGGTGTCACTACACACTTACCAGATGTTCAAAATTAAAACAAGACTGACCATACCAAATGTTGGTAAGGAGATGGAGCAACTGAAACTCTCATATACTGCTGGTGGGAATATAAAAATTATATAACAAATTATATAACAATTTTCTTTGGAAAACAGTTTGACAGTGTCTTTAAAATGTTAAAATATAGACCTACTATATAACCCAGTCATTATATTCTTAGGTATTTAACCATGAAAGACGAACACATGTCCATACAATCACTTGCACATGAAAGTTTGTAGCAGCTTTATTAGTAATATCCAAAAATTGCAAAAAAACACACATATCCATCAACAAGTGAATGAATAAACAAATCATTGTATATCCATACAGTGGAATACCACTCAGCAATAAAAAGGAACTACTGATACGTGCAACAACTTGGATGAATCTCAAAATAATTATGCTGAGTTTAAAAGCCAGACCAAAAAAAGAACACATACTATATGATTCCATTTATATAAAGTCCTAGAACATGCAAACCAAACAGTGACAGAAAGCAGATTGAGTAGGGGTCAGGCAGGAGGGAAGCATTAAAAAAGGGCATAAGAAAACTGTTGGGGATGATGAATAAACTAAATATTTTTATCGTGCTGATGGTTTCACAAGTTTATACAAATGTCAAAAATTATCAAAGCATGTACTTTAATATGTGCAGTTTAGTGTATGTCAACTGTACCTCCATGAAGCTGTTTTAAACATGAATAAATTAAACACTACTCCCAGAGGCATTTTGGTAGCTTGAGTAGCCAAAGTCCTAGGTTTGCCCCTAGCTACTTCATCCAGTTATTTATACTGATCTTGTGCCTAAGAGAAAAATGAGTAACACATTGAGATGATCTAAATGACAGGCAGACAGAAAATGCCATTAACTGGAACATTCACTAAATACTATGTAACAAAAAAAGAATAATTAAAATTTCCGTAGGAAAAAAATTAGCAAAAGAAAAAAAAAACAATTATTCTTAGTTTTGTTTCAATAAAGTATAGCAAAAATTTACAAATACTCACTTCTTTGGATAATCTTGTGAAGACATCTCCTCCCCTGAGAAAATCCAGTATTAAATACAGCTTCCCTTCAGTCTGAAAGGCTAATTAGAAATTAGAATGTAGTAATAATAATTTTTAAGGCTTACAAAGCTTAGCATAGTTTTTAATTAATATATATGTTTAGAATTTTATTACTGAACACTATAAAACAATTAAGCATTTACTCACATGGTCCATGATTGGATAACATTATCTCAAAATTAAAACTAGTGTTGAAAAAGCTATAAACCCCTTGCCAGAACATAATCAACCTTGGATGTAGCTTTACACAGAAACTTGTACCACCGTCGTTTTCCTGATTTATGGAGCACCATGTTCTACTGCAATTGCCTTAACTCTACTTCCCCACCTACTGAAAATCTACTAATTCTGTCAAGCTCAACAAAAATGCCACCCCCTCTATTTAGCTTTCTTCTATTAAGGATTTCCCTCTTTTCACATTTCCCTGTAGCATCCTTAACCTCTTCCCCATCAGAATTACTTGTTACTACTTTTGAGATCTCATTGCACTTTATTTATGTCTCTCTTATGGTACTTAATCCATTTTGATTTATACAATTAATTGGACTCACATGTCTGTGTTCCCTATAGATTATAAATTTCTTGAGATCAGAGATTATTTCACCTCTAGAGCCCACTGAATTGAATAGAATGTTTTGAACACAACTGGTCTTTAGTGATTAATCTAATGATATCCTAGAGACTCAAGGAAGGAAATCTTTAGATAATACGACTACTCTCATTCCATTAGAGTAATGGGGAATAAAAGAATAATAGGTGGAAAATTCTAGAGGAATTTTTACAGAGAGAGTTGGGTACATACTATAATGCATTATTTGTCAAAATTACCTAAGAATAAAATCAATAGCTGCTATCTTTTTAAATTTCAAAAATTGAGAGTGACATAGTAGATTGGATCAATGATTTAATAATGTATATGCCACTGAATTCTCCAGGAAAGCCAAATGCCACAATCTCATGCATACATTAAACTAGCAATGGAGCCATGATTAAAACTCAGAACTGCATGGATTAGAAGAATTAATATTGGTGACCCAAAGCAATCTACAGATACAATGCAATCACTATCAAAATAACAATGGCATTTTTCACAGAAATAGCACAAATAGTTTTAAAATTTGTATGGAAACACAAAAGACCCTGAATAGCAAAAACAATAACGGAAAAGAAGAATAAAGCTAGAGGCATCACACTTCCTGACTTTTAGACCATGCTAAAAGCTACAAAAATCAGAACAGTATGGTACGGTCACAAAAAGAGCCATACAGATCAATGGAACAGAATAGAGACCACAGAAATAAACCCATGCACTTATGGTCAATGAATCTACGACAAAGGAGGCAAGAATATACAATGGAGAAAAACAATCTCTTCAATAAGTGGTGCTGGGAAAACTGGACAGCTGCATGTAAAAGAATGAAATTAGAAAATTCTCTAACACCACATACAAAAATAAGCTCAAAATGTATTAAAGACCTAAACCATAAAATTCCTAGAAGAGAACACAGGCAGGATACTCTGACATAAATCGTAGCAATGTTTTTTTTGGATCTGACTCCTCAGGAAATGGAAACAAAAGCAAAAATAAGCAAATGGGACCTAATTAAAATTAAAAGCTTTTGCACAGCAAAGGAAACCATCAATGAAATGAACAAACCTACTGAATGGGAGAAAATATTTGCAAATGATATGACCAATAAGGAATTCATATCCAAAATATATAAATAGCTCATATATCTCATCATCAGAAAAAACAAACAACCCAATTAAAAAGTGGGCAGAACACCTGAATGGACATTTTTCCAAAGAAGATATACAGATAGCCAACTGGCACATGAAAAGATGCTCAACATCGCTAATCATCAGAGTATCAAAACCCCATATCAAAACAACGATGACGTATCACCTCACACCTGTCAGAATGGCTATAATCAAAAAGTCTACAAATAACAAATGTTGGAGAAGATGTAGAGAAAAAGGAACTCTCATACACTGTCAATAGGAATGTAAATTGGTGCAGCCACTGTGGAAAACAGTATGGAGGTTCATCAAAAAAATAAAAAATATAACTATCATATGATCCAGCAATTCCACTCCTGGGTATATATATGAAGAAAAAGAAAATATTACCACAAAAAATATATGCACCCCAATGTTCACAGCAACATTTTTTACAATAGCCAAGATAGGGAAGCAACCTAAGTGTCCATCAACAGGTGAATGGATAAAAAAGATGTGGTGGGAGGAATCGGGAAGATGGCAGAAGACTAAGACGCGGAGATCACCTTCCTCCCCACAGATACACCAGAAATACATCTACACGTGGAACAACTCCTACAGAACACCTACTGAACGCTGGCAGAAGACCACAGACCTCCCAAAAGGCAAGAAACTCCCCACGTACCTGGGTAGGGCAAAAGAATAAACAGAGACAAAAGAATAGGGATGGGACCCACACCAGTGGGAGGGAGCCATGAAGGAGGAAAGGTTTCCACACATTAGGAAGCCCCTTCTCAGGCGGAGACTGTAGGTGTCGGAGGTGGGAAGCCTCAGAGCAGCGGAGGAGAGCACAGCAACAGGGGTGCAGAAGGCAAAGCAGAGAGATTCCCACACAGAGGATTGGTGGAGACCAGCACACACCAGCACTAGAGGCTTGTCTGCTCACCCACCGGGGCGGGCGGGGCTGGGAGCTGAGGATCGGGTTTTGGTTGGAGCGCAGGAAGAGGACTGGGATTGGCGGCGTGAATACAGACTGCAGGGGGTTAGTGCACCACGGCTAGCCGGGAGGGAGTCCGGGGAAATGTCTGGACCTGATGAAGAGGCAAGAGACCTTTTCTTCCCTCTTTGTTTCCTGGTGCGTGAGGAGAGGGGATTAAGAGCGCTGCTTAAAGGAGCTCCAGAGACGGGCATGAGCCGCGGCTAATAGTGTGGACCCCAGAGATGGTCATGAGATGCTAAGGCTGCTGCTGCGGCCACCAAGAAGCCTGTGTGTGAGAACAGGTCACTATCCACACCTTCCTTCCAGGGAGCCTGTGCAGCCCGCCACTGCCAGGGTCCCAGGATCCAGGGACAACTTCCCTGGGAGAACGCACTGTGCACCTCAGGCTGGTGCAACGTCCCGCCGCCCTCTGCCACTGCAAGCTCACCCTGCATCCGCACCCGTCCCTTCCTGTGGCTTGAGTGAGCCAGAGCCTCCGAAGCAGCTGCTCCTTTAACCCCTTCCTGTCTGAGTGAAGAAGACATGCCCTGCGGCGACCTACACGCAGAGGCAGGGCAAAATCCAAAGCTGAGCCCCAGGAGCTGTGCGAACAAAGAAGAGAAAGGGAAATCTCTCCCAGTAGCCTCAGAAGCAGCAGATTAAATCTCCACAATCAACTTCAAGTACCCTGCATCTGTAGAATATGTGAATAGACAAAGAATCAGCCCAAATAGAGGAGGTGGATTTTGAGAGCAAGATTTATTATTTTTTTCCACTTTTCCTCTTTTTGTGAGTGTGTATATGTATGCTTCTGTGTGAGATTTTACTTGTATAGCTTTCTTTCACCATTTGTCCTAGGGTTCTATCCATCCGTTTTGTTTTTTCTTTTAAAAAAGTTTCTTTCTTAATAATTATTTTTATTTTAATAACTATTTTATTTTATCTTACTTTATTTTATTTTATCCTTTCTTTCTTTCTTTCTTTCTTTCTTTCTTTCTTTCTTTCTTTCTTTCTCTCTGTATTTCTTTCTTTGTTTCATTCTTTCTTTCTTTCATTCTACATTTTCTCCCTTTTATTATGATTCATGTGGATGAAAGGCTCTTGGTGCTGTAGCCAGGAGTCAGTGCTGTGCTTCTGAGGTGGGAGAGCCAACTTCAGGACACTGGGCCACAAGAGACCTCCCAGCTCCACATAACATCAAAAGGCAAAACTCTCACAGAGATCTCCATCTCAACACCAGCATGCAGCTTCACTCAATGACCAGCAAGCTACAGTGCTTGACACCCTATGCCAAACAACTAGGAAGACAGGAACACAACCTCACCCATTAGCAGAGACGCTGCCTAAAATCATAATAAGTCCACAGACACCCCAAAATACACCGCCAAACGTGGACCTGCCTACCAGAAAGACAAGATCCAGCCTCATCCACCAAAACACAGGTACTAGTCCCCTCCACCAGGAAGCCTACACAACCACTGAACCAACTTTAGCCACTGGGGACAGACACCAAAAAAAACAGGAACTATGAACCTGCAGCCGGCAAAACGGAGACCCCAAACACAGTAAGATAAGCAAAATGAGAAGACAGAAAAACACACAGCAGATGAAAGCACAAGATAAAAACCCACCAGACCTAACAAATGAAGAGGAAATAGGCAGTCTATCTGAAGAAGAATTCAGAATAATGGTAGTAAAGATGACCCAAAATCTTGGAAATAAAATACACAATATGCAAGAAACATTTAACAAGGACCTAGAAGAACTAAAGATGAAACAAGCAATGATGAACAACACAGTTAATGAAATTAAAAATACTCCAGATGAGATCAATAGCAGAATAACTGAGGCAGAATAACGGATAAGTGACCTGGAAGACAAAATAGTGGAAGTAACTACTGCAGAGCAGAAGAAAGAAAAAAGAATGAAAAGAACTGAGGACAGTCTCAGAGACCACTGGGACAACATTAAACGAACCAACACTCGAATTATAGGGGATCCAGAAGAAGAAGAGAAGAAGAAAGGGACTGAGAAAATATTTCAAGAGATTATAGTTGAAAACTTCCCTAATATGGGAAATGAAATAGTTAATCAAGTCCAGGAAGCACAGAGAGTCCCATAAAGGATAAATCCAAGGAGAAACATGCCAAGACATATATTAATCAAACTGTCAAAAATTAAATACAAAGAAAATATATTAAAAGCAGCAAGGGAAGAACAACAAATAACACACAGGGAATCCCCATAAGGTTAACAGCTGATCTTTCAGCAGAAACTGTGCAAGCGAGAAGGGAGTGGCAGGACATATTTAAAGTGATAAAGGAGAAAAACCTACAACCAAGATTACTCTACCCAGCAAGGATCTCATTCAGATTTGATGGAGAAATTAAAACATTTACAGACAAGCAAAAGCAGAGAGAGTTCAGCACCACCAAACCAGCTTTACAACAAATGCTAAAGGAACTTCTCTAGTCAAGAAACACAAGAGAAGGAAAAGATCTACAATAACAAACCCAAAACAATTAAGAAAATGGGAATAGGAACATACATATCGATAATTACCTTAAATGTCAATGGATTAAATGCTCCCACCAAAAGACACACACTGGCTGAATGGATACAAAAACAAGATCCATAAATATGTTGTCTACAAGAGACACACTTCAGGCCTAGAGACACATACAGACTGAAAGTGAGGGATTGGAAAAAAATATTCCATTCAAATGGAAAGGAAAAGAAAGCTGGAGTAGCAATTCTCACATCAGACAAAATAGACTTTAAAATAAAGACTATTACAAGAGACAAAGAAGGACACTACATAATGATAAAGGGATCGATCCAAGAAGAAGATATAAGACTTGTAAATACTTATGCACCCAACATAGAAGCAGCTCAATACATAAGGCAAATACTAGCAGCCATAAAACGGGAAATCGACAATAACAAATTCATAGTAGGGGGCTTTACCACCCCACTTTCACCAATGGACAGATCATCCAAAATGAAAATAAATAAGGAAACACAAGCTTTAAATGATACATTAAACAAGATGGACTTAATTGATATTTATACGACATTCCATCCAAAAGCAACAGAATACACATTTTTCTGAAGTGCTCATGGAACATTCTCCAGGATAGATCATATCTTGGGTCACAAATCAAGCCTTAGTAAATTTAAGACAATTGAAATTTTATCAAGTATCTTTCCCAACCACAACGCTATGAGACTAAATATCAATTACACGAAAAGATCTGTAAAAAATACAAACACGTGGAGGCTAAACAATACATTACTTAATAACGAAGTGATCACTGAAGAAATCAAAGAGGAAATCAAAAAATACCTAGAAACAAATGACAATGGAGACACGATGACCCAAAACCTATGGGATGCAGCAAAAGCAGTTCTAAGAGGGAAGTTTATAGCAATACAATCCTACCTTAAGAAACAGGAAACATCTCGAATAAACAACCTAACCTTGCACCTAAAGCAATTAGAGAAAGAAGAACAAAAAAACCCAAAGTTAGCAGAAGGAAATAAATCATAAAGATCAGATCAGAAATAAATGAAAAAGAAATGAAGGAAACAATAGCAAAGATCAATAAAACTAAAAGCCGGTTCTTTGAGAAGATAAACAAAATTGATAAACCATTAGTCAGACTCATCAAGAAAAAAAGGGTGAAGACTCCAACCAATAGTATCAGAAATGAAAAAGGACAAGTAACAACCGACACTGCAGAAATACAAAAGATCATGAGAGATTACTACAGGCAACTCTATGCCAATAAAATGGACAACCTGGAAGAAATGGACAAAATCATAGAAATGCACAACCAGACAAGACTGAATCAGGAATAAATACAAAATATGAACAGACCAATCACAAGCACTGAAATTGAAAATGTGATTAAAAATCTTCCAACAAACAAAAGCCAAGGACCAGATGGCTTCACAAGCAAATTCTATCAAATATTTACTGAAGAGCTAACACCTATCCTTCTCAAACTCTTCCAAAATATAGCAGAGGGGGGACACTCCCAAACTCCTTCTATGAGGCCACCATCACCCTGATACCAAAACCAGAAAAGGATGTCACAAAGAAAGAAAACTACAGGCTAATATCACTGATGAACATAAATGCAAAAATCCTCAACGAAATACTAGCTAACAGAATGCAACAGCACATGAAAAGGACCATACACCACGATAAAGTGGGGTTTATTCCAGGAATGCAAGGATTCTTCAATATATGCAAATCGA
Source organism: Aethalodelphis obliquidens (assembly GCF_003676395.1). NCBI lineage: Eukaryota > Metazoa > Chordata > Mammalia > Artiodactyla > Delphinidae > Aethalodelphis > Aethalodelphis obliquidens. Next base: position 375,309 of record NW_020838061.1, read on the forward strand.
TCAATGTGATACACCAGATTAACAAATTGAAGGAGAAAAAATATATGCTCATCTCAATAGAGGCAGAGAAAGCTTTCGACAAAATTCAACACCCATTTATGATAAAAACCCTGCAGAAAGTAGGCACAGAGGGAACTTTCCTCAACACAATAAAGGGCATGTATGACAAACCCACAGCCAACATCATCCTCAATGGTGAAAAACTGAAAGCATTTCCACTAAGATCAGGAACAAGACAAAGTTGCCCACTCTCACCACTCTTATTCAACATAGTTTTGGAAGTTTTAGCCACAACAATCAGAGAAGAAAAGGAAATAAAAGGAATCCAAATCGGAAAAGAAGAAGTAAAGCTGTCACTGTTTGCAGATGACTTGATACTATACATAGAGAATCCTAAAGATGCTACCAGAAAACTACTAAAGATAATCAATGAATTTGGTAAAGTGGCAGGATACAAAGTTAATGCACCGAAATCTCTGGCATTCCTAGATACTAATGATGAAAAATCTGAAAGTGAAATCAAGAAAACACTCCCATTTACCACTGTAACAAAAAGGATAAAATATCTAGGAATAAACCTACCTAAGGAGACAAAAGACCTGTATGCAGAAAATTATAAAACACTGATGAAAGAAACTAAAGATGATACAAATAGATGGAGAGATATACAATGTTGTTGGATTGGAAGAATCAACATTGTGAAAATGACTCTACTACCCAAAGCAATCTACAGATTCAATCCAATCCCTATCAAACTGCCACTGGCATTTTTCACAAAACTAGAACAAAAAATTTCACAATTTGTATGGAAACACAAAAGACGCCGAATAGCCAAAGGAATCTTGAGAACGAAAAAGGGAGCTGGAGGAATCAGGTTCCCTGACTTCAGACTATACTACAACGCTACAGTACTCAAGACAGTATGGTACTGGCACAAAAACAGAAATATAGAGCAATGGAACAGGACAGAAAGCCCAGAGATAAACCCATGCACATATAATCACCTTAACTTGGATAATCAAGGCAGGAATGTACAGTGGAGAAAGGACAGACTCTTCAATAAGTGGTGCTGGGAAAACTGAACAGGTACATGTAAAAGTATGAGATTAGATCACTCCCTAACACCATACACAAAAATAAGCTCAAAATGGATTAAAGACCTGAATGTATGGCCAGAAACTATCAAACTATTAGAGGAAAACATAGGCAACACTCTCTATGACATAAATCACAGCCATATCCTTTTTGACCCACCTTCTAGAGAAATGGAAATAAAAACAAAAATAAACAAATGAGACCTAATGAAACTTAAAAGCTTTTGCACAGCAAAGGATACCATAAATAAGACCAAAAGACAACCCTCAGAATGGGAGAGAATATTTGCAAATGAAGCAACTGACAAAGGATTAATCTGCAAAATTTAAAAGCAGCTCATGCAGCTCAATAACAAGAAAAAGCCAAACAACCCAATCCAAAAATGGGCAGAAAATCTACATAGACATTTCTCCAAAGAAGATATACAGATTGCCAACAAACACTTGAAAGAATGCTCAACATCATTAATCATTAGAGAAATGCAAATCAAAACTACAATGAGATATCATCTCACACCGGTCAGAATGGCCATCATCAAAAATCTAGAAACAAAAATGCTGGAGAGGGTGTGGAGAAAAGGGAACACTCTTGCACTGCTGGTGGGAATGTGAATTGGTACAGCCACTATGGAGAACAGTATGGAGGTTCCTTAAAAAACTAAAAATAGATCTACCATATGACCCAGCAATCCCACTACTGGGCATATACCCTGAGAAAACCATAATTCAAAAAGAGTCATGTACCAAAGTGTTCATTGCAGCTCTATTTACAATAGCCAGGAGATGCAAACAACCTAAGTGTCCATCATCGGATGAATGTATAAAGAATATGTGGCACATATATACAATGGAATACTACTCAGCCATAAAAAGAAACAAAATTGAGTTATTTGTAGTGAGGGGCATGGACCTAGAGTCTGTCACACAGAGTGAAGTAATTCAGAAAGGGAAAGACAAATTCCATATGATAACACATATATATGGAATATAAGAAAAAACATATGTCATGAAGTACCTCGGGGTAAGATGGGAATAAAGACACAGACCTACTATAGAATGGACTTGCAGATATGGGGAGTGGGAAGGGTAAGCTGTGACAAAGTGAGAGAGTGGCATGGACATGTATACACTACCAAATGTAAAATAGATAGCTAGTGGGAAGCAGCCGCATAGCACAGGGAGATCAGCTCGGTGCTCTGTGACCACCTGGATGGGTGGGATAGGGAGTGTGGGAGGGAGGGAGATGCAAGAGGGAGGAGATATGGGAACATATGTATATGTATAAGTGATTCACTTTGTTATAAAGCAGAAACTAACACACCATTTTAAAGCAATTATTCTCCAATAAGAAAAAAATAAGAGAAAAACAAAAAGATGTGGCGTACACACACACACACACACACACACACACACACACACACATACACACACACACACACAGAGATTATTAATCAGCCATAAAAAACAATGAAATATTGCCATTTCAACAACATGAATGGACATAGAGAATATTATGCTTAGTGAAAATCAAAGACAAATATTATATGATATCACTTCTAAGTGGAATCTAAAAAATAAAACCAACTAGGGAATATAACTAAAAAGAAACAGACTCATAGATATAGAGAACAAACTAGTGTTTACCAATGGGGAGAGGGAGGGGGATGGGGCAAGATAGGGGTAGGGGATTAAGAGGTACAAACTACTATGTATAAAATAAGTAACCTACAAGGATATATAGTACAACACAAGGATTCATCACCAATATTTTATAGTAAATATAAATGGGATATAACCTTAAAATTGTGAAACACTATATTGTACACCTGAAACTTATATAATACTGTAAGTCAACTATATCACAATTAAAAAAAACCTCAGAACTGTCTGACTCCAAATTCATGTTCTTTCCATTGTACCTATTGCTTCTCACTTGTATTCCTCTCCTGCCAAACATAAGAAAAAATAACTCAAATAGACTAATATACCATATGGTCCTCTTCAACAGAATGAGGATGTAAGATTAATATGCTCATTATGAACATGTAAGAGGGGCCCTTCCAAACACAAAAATGTTTTGAAGAAATTGTCACAGTAGTTTATAGCCTAAGATCCCTGGAGGTATAGCCTAGTACAGAAATACTACTAGACAAGTAATCAGAAGACACTATCTTGTTACCTTAGACAAGTTAACCAACAAATACAGGAAAGACAACTAAAAGCTAGATATTAATTCTTATTTCAGATAAATACATTTTACATAGTTGAATGTATTAAATCATTCCATATTCATTTCCTGTTTGAAGTATTTATATCCTGTTATATTATTGTCTGAAAGGAAATCTTAGTTCTCTAATTCCATATTTTTTTTAAAAAAAGATTACATACCATAGTGCAACTTGACAATAAATGGATGATTTACTTCCACCAGTATATCCCTCTCCATCTTTGTCCGAACTCTGTCTCGAACTAAAAATTACAGAAGGGTAGAATATATTGCTCTCGTATATAATTTCAGTAGAGATCCCATCAGTAATTCACCCAACAAAAATACAGAAATATAAAACATAACTTTATAAGTGCCCAAATTTGCAGTCTATATTCCTAGACAGTAATTACCATATTCTCAGAAAGCTAACAAATTCAGTTTAGATCTAGAGATGTGTTAAGGAGACACAAAGTTATTTGGTGAATAAGCATTTATTATATATTAGTCTCCAAATTGTTCAAATGAGTTTATTGATTAAAACTGAGCACAGTGTTATTGTTATCACAGCCTGGAAGACAGTGTATATAAGTGTAGGCAGGTGGCTGTGCTTTCTCAATATGCAATACCAAAACAGATAGAAAAAATAAGAATCTTGAAATAAAAGAATATAGTTTAATAAAATAAGTTCACTTTAAATAAAACATGTCACTTTTTATCCCATTAAATTTTTACTAGGGTACACTCTCACTAAATTAGGGTATATGCCAATATCAAACCTAGAAATATCACTTACCACTAGAAATCTGTAACAATTACTAATGTTAAAAGGAAACTAAATCTACTCATCTTATATAAGCGTGCACAGCATATTTCTTAAAACAAGCTTTACCACATTCTATTTTAATAAGGTTTCCAATTTTCTACCTTTTAAAGAAGCTTTCTTTAACACCTTCATTGCATAGAGCTGTCCAGCATCAGGACCAGTCTTCTTTCTAACAAGAAAAACCTAATAGGAGAATTAAAATTAAAACAGTGAAATTCACATCCCAAGCCATTCCTGCTAAACATATACATTAGCACATACATACGGCCCTGCATTTTCTCTAATTTTATAAAGATATACCTTTCTCTATAAATTATACTTGGTTAATATTTTCTCACTTTCAGTCACTTAGTGAATCACACTCCTGTACATCCTATTGTGGAAAAGAAAATTTAAAAGAACATTTGAGAAGTTTCTGATGTAAGAGATAAATAATATAATGAAAGACAATTTGAGCTAAGGGAGCTCCTTATAAGACCCAAGCTCCTTTTTGTTACCTTAATAAGGAGCAAACAAATGTGATGACCATTAATTTGATACCTTCATTTCTACTTCCCTATTGGTCCATTTTAGAAGTTACCAGGTATTTTATTTTCTAATAAGAAATCAGGCAATTCTTATCTGTCTGCCAAGAAAAAGAATCAAGATAGCAAATATTTCAATAAAGAAATGAAAGTTAAATTATTTAAAGTTACCAAGTAAGCTTAAGTAATAATATCTCATATTTTCAAACCAGTATTATGACTCATTAAAAGCTAAGTTTTAAAAAGCCTCAGTTATGAAGATAATTATGAGTATATTACAGTTTTATGAGTTATTTATTAGCAAAGGGTTGTTTCAATTTTTTAACTATTTAGTAAAACGTGTTCACTGCCTTACCTGCCATCCTCAACTCTAACAAGTTCTATTCAAGTGTTGCTTAACTTTAAAATGTGGTCAAGTAACTAACTTGTTCACACAAAACTGCAGATGGGAGAGATTTTAACTAATTTTTTGTCTTGCCTCTTTCCTAAGGTAGAGCTTAAAACCCTTTAATCCAAATATTTTATGTGATAATTATGTATCAGCCAACTGGGCAGGTGAGGGGGTGGAATCTTTACTTCATTTAATCTCTGCTTCTCCTATTCTTTATATCAGACCTAAACTCAAGGACCATTTCAGGTTTACAGTTTTCATACTCATCTAGTGTAGTGCTTCTCACACTTTCTGTGTAGACCAACCAGTCTTTTTTCCCCCTTTTCTCCAAGTCCATTGCAGACCATACTTCTATAAAATATAATCAAAATGAATTATTTAGAAAATTGAAATTTAAATGTCATAAAATACAATCCCTTTTTATACTAATTGATTCTACACATAAAATTACTTTGTCAAATTTCTGTAAAAGTTGCTAAATGCTTACTCTCAGTTTTTGAACATGTCTTACAGTAAGCCAGTAACAGTTCATACCACACTTGGAGTAGACTAATCAAGAGAATTCACATATTAACAGATGGCTGGGTTTTGCAACATAAAACTATCTTTGGAGAAAAGAAAAGTTCAGGGCTTGAACCAAATCATAAAATTGCATATCACCATAAACATTTCTGTACTGAAAGAACTAACAAAGCTACTACCCTATGTTACTTTCAAGTCTAATATCTACTCTGAACTCCAACAAGATCTCCCCAAACAATGTAGAACCCCAAGGAAGTGTGCACTGCCACAGAAGATTTCAGTAGCTTCATTCCATGGAGTTATTTTTAGTGCATTTAAACTTGGAGAGGATAGTCCTAAAAATCCATGATTTTTCACTGATGAAAATAGTAAGCAATGGAACAGAATGTCAAATTTAACACACCTATAGCCTACCCTCGGTCTCCTTTATAATGAAGATTCACTAGAAAATAAAATTAGTATTTTATAAATGAACAGTGCTAAATCAGGCTTTTTAATCACAGAAGAATATATTCAATCTGGGTTAGAGAGAATACAAACACAAACTAGATTACCATGGGGTTCTAAATGTCATATAAAACTTATTGAGTGAGCTAAAGAAGCTATGATCCCAGATGCACATTTTCTTATCTGTATTTTTCAAGTTTTCTGCTGTTGGCAAACAAGTGGACTTGTACGTATTTGTATAGCTGATTTCAGTCTATATCAGTTCTTTAAACAGCAGGTTAAATTAATTGCCATAACACACACACACACACACACACACACACACACACACGTTTCAAAGCTAAGCAAATGGCATTAACCCTAAGCACCAGACTTAAAGTTTTCATTCAGTTTTACTGACATGGGCAAATAAAGGTAGATAAACAGTTTCCTCTTTCCTAATCAATATCATGTGACCAAGATGTTGACAACAAAGGAGTCAGGTCATTTCGTGAGTGTTGACTACACCACAAGTAAGAGAACTATCTTTCTCAGTCTCTTCCAAGAAAGCAATTCTCAATATTTTTGGTCTCAAGAATTCTTTTACTTTGCTGTACAGTAGAAACTAACATAACATTGTAAAGCAGCTATACTCCAATAAATATTAAAAAAATAAAAATAAAAACCTTAAAGATGATAAACATAATAAAAAAAAGAATTCTTTTACAATCCTAAAAATTACTGATGACTCTAAAGTACTTTTGTTTTTGTGGGTTTTATCTATTGATATTTACTATATTAAAAATTAAAACAGAAAAAAATTAACTATGTATTAATTCATTAAAAATAATAAATACCTGTTATATGTGAATATAAATATTTTTATACAGATAACTATATTTTTTCCAAAACAAAAAAATCAATGAGAAGATTGACACTGATCTACATTTTTGCAAGTCTCTAATATCTGGCTTAACAGAAGACAGTTGGATTCTCATATCTGCTTCTACATTCAATCTGTTGCAATTAAGTTATTTTGCTTAAATTATAAGAAGAAAATCAGGCCTCACACAGATATGTATTTGGAAAAGGGAGTACTATTTTAATAGCCTTTCCATATAATTGTAGTTTTTCTTTTTTGATACGACACAAGAATTTGACAAGTGGCAGTTTCTTAAAGATTAGCTGCAATGAAAAATCTGAAACCACATCAATTAACTGTCCATATTCTTTTATATAATAATCCATGATCTACCTGACACTTTGAATGGATTTTGTACTGATGTCTGATTTGATAACATCATGTGTTTGGTCAACTCAAAAACATTGGGTCACTGAGTTATTCAGATCTTCCAAATGTTGACAGTAGCAATCTCATCAGGAAAGTCTTTTGAGTATTGAGAACAGTTGAGCCTACAGTGGCAAATAAAAATTTTCCAAAATTCTAATTTTTTGCTTCAAAGCTCGAATTTTATCATTGACAAAAATATTATCAGTTGTTTTCCATGAAATAACAGGTTCGCTCCATTCATTTTTGAGAAAACATCTACCAAATACCCAAGTCTAAGTAACCATAGTTTGTCGATCATTCTTTCAAGTAAAAATGCTTTTCCATGAAAAAAGCGTCTAATTTAGCTCACAACTCAAAAAATTACAAAAGTGCTCTGTCTTGAGACAATCATACTTTTGGTATGCAGCTAAAGTACTTTGTGTACTTCTCAATTTCATCACACAATATTAAGAAGATGTGTACTCAAGGGTTGATACTTGATAAATTTAATCACTGTTAAAATCTCATCGAGGACATTCTTAAGTAAAACACATTTTTTTAACTGTAAGTGGGTGACAGTGAAGAATATGATTACTGATGTAGTTTAAAATCACTTCCTTGACTGTGCCAAAGTGCCAAAAGTTTTACGAATAATATCTTAGTATTATAAAACAGTCTTGACCTTGAGAACCCCCTGAAAGTGTCCTGTGGATATCCAGGGGTAGTAGACCCCACTTTGAGAACCACTGTTCTAGAACACAGCCTTTAGTGGAGTTGAAAAGAATGGAATACAGAGGGTAAAAAGAGACAATTAAAGAAGAAAGAAAAACCCAAAGCACAAAGCAGCCACTTTTCCCCTATCTCTTAAAACACTCACTAGTATCTCAATATGGCATCTAATAGAAGCCATCATTCACAGTCTAGAGATATAACTGTTTATTTGTTCATTACCTGATTTGTTCTTTTCAGGTCTAATGAGTGAACTTTCCTAGCACAAGAAAACATCATCTCACTCTGCTCTCTTTCCATCATCAACTACAGAAGAAGCTGCATGACTTCAAACTACTGTTTCTAAAAACATCTCTTTCCTGATCAGAGAGGTTTCTTTTCAGTCACTCTAATCCAATTCTCAGAAATTGTTCAGAAGAGAAATGAATGAGTGAATTACTCCAATATACTTTTCTCTCTGTCATATGGACTTTTATATTTTCCGTTAAGAAGTGTTTGCTGAAGTGAACTGCAGAACTGCACAGCTTTAACACTGATTGAAGAGAAAGGACCATTTGCAAGAAATTTTAAGTTGTAAACATATATTTTTAAAACTATCTCTTGATAGCTAATCAATTACTAAGGAGGGCAAGGGTTTGATATTTTCAAAAATCCATTTTTAAGTCCTATATTTAAAGGCTTTACTATCACAAAAGCAAAAATAATATGAAGCATGAATGTTAAAATGTATGTATGCTTTGTGTAAATGATTTGACATGTGAAATATACGAAAGGCTAGTCTGACAATGTCAAACATGTTTTCAAGCGTTTTATTTTATTGTGTTTTAAAATAAGTAATGTAAGTTGTTTGGTATACTTCATTTAAATTCACACATTACTTGATGTGCTTAGTACAGAATTTTATATGCATCTTTTATGATAATGCATGCTTCTTTAAAGTACAATTTTACAATTGATTTTCGTAGGATTTTCCCGATTAAATAGACTATATAGATGTTCAATGTCACAAAGCATTATATAGGTTAAAATTCCATTTATTGCATTTTAACAATGGGACTTTCACAGAAAAACTTATAAATAAGACTGCAGCCCAAAGTTTCTTGGAATTGCTCCTACACTTATCTGATTCACAGCCTTGGCCAAATTCCTGAATAGGTTCAGCATATAACAAGTCCCACCCACACAATGCCTACGCAAGTGACATAATACTGACGAGCAAGTATGTTCACATCCTAGGAAGAAAAAAATAAGCCACCTCCTTAATATTTCTTTGGTTGATGAACTGCACAAGGATCACTATTCTGTATTTTAGTATTAGGAATTTTTTAAAGGCTTCTATGATATCCTTGTTAAACCAAAGTTCCTGTACAAAGCTGAGTGTTCCCTGATTTTTTTAAGGACTGCATTGACAACTTGTCAGCGTGTTGCTATAATTAATGTGAAGATGTTACTGAAGACATTTTATTATGTTATACTGTATTTTCTTCATGAAGCCCCATAAGAAAAATTTCTCTGGTCTGTTTGATCTGTTTCTTAAAGATACTGTCAATAATCATACAATTAAATGTTTCAGCCTCTTTATAATGGCTGCCAAAATATTTGTCTTCACTTTTGCCCCATTTCTAGGCCCTTATACCATGCATCTGTGAACAACAGAGTTTATTCCTGGCTTCATCTCATCTTTCCTGCTCCAATTTTTCTGCTTCCATCATCTTCCCCACTTATTTTAAATTTTATTTTATTTAGTATTCATCTATGAAAGCCTTAAATCCTTTCTGGAACAAAGCTGGATATAAATAAATACACATATGAATAAATTTACATATATCAAATGACAAAACAAATACTTTTAATGGCTTGAAATGATTGCCTGGTGATATTTTATTTGAGTCGCTATGTAAGCATTTATATATTGGGGATGTAAAAGAACTTCATCTCTGTTCTAAAATTAACATCATAAAATATAATGTAAAATATTTGTTTATATACTGTACTTTTAGTAACTTTAAAAAATAAAGGTGTTCAAAATGCACATGCCTACTCTACAGGTCAGTTCTATAAATACACCCCCCACACATACAATCTATTGAAAGCTCCTTCTAGTTTTACTCTCCCTAGCACAACTATTCAAGTCCTATCTCCTTGTCATCATATACCTCCTGTACCAATTCACTGCCAAACCATAATCCACCTTAGCTTGTACTTTTTGTGTCCTGAAAATGTTTCTCTATATTTTACATGTGGTATTCTATACCACACAGGTATCAGATTACTTTAAGACAATTATGTCTACTTTATATTAACCAATGTTGTTTTTTAAAGTGTTATACACAAACCAAGTGTTCAATAAATGTCTTTCTTTTATAATGTTTCAGAGCATAATAAATAAGCAATGCTCAACTTCCTTACTTTCCCCTTTGAAACTAAATCTCAGCCACCCTGAAATTAGTAGTTTCTCATTAACTTCCTCCCCTTAAATTGCCACTGTTGCTGTTTCCTAAAGGCTGTTACTTAATATGTGTATGCAATACTTTTCATGTCTTAGATGTTAGGTATACAAAAGTCAGGAACCAGACCTACATACATCTTTTCCAAGAATCATATACCATTAAGCCCTTAATAACCAATTTTAATAATGAGTGTCAGAGTTTATCTTCCTCAATTTTGCTTTTTCCCTTGAAATTTAAGCCCTTTGAAGGCAGGAGTTTCACATAATCCATATATCACCCAGTACTTACCATAGCTGTACTTTACACACATATTTGCTTTAAAAGATGATAGATTAATTTATGTATTCAGTACATGAATTGATACATACATTCTGGCTTCTGTGATAGAGCTAAGGAATACAGATGAAATCACCAAGAAAGAAAGCTAAGGTCATGCCAGCATGTGAACAGAGAAACAAGATCTCTTTTACAAAATTCAAACTTTCTTGATTTAGGCAGCTAATAAATAGCATGCTATATTTTGTCCTAGAGATATCAGTGATCCCAGGGGATTAGAAAACCTTTATTATTACAGAGAAGAATAAAGAAATTGAACTAAAAATACAACAGAAATAAAAAGCAGTAAAATTAGAGCCGCCTTTGTGTGTATCCTTTGACAATTTAGAAACAGCACATTTATCAGATTTCTACCTATGTGTATACTTTTTTTGTTAAATGTTTAGAAGAAAAACAAATGGGGAAAAAGGCATCCATTACCTTTCCAAAGGATCCCTGACCAAGAACTTTGAGTAACTCAAATTGTGCAGGATCTGCTTTCTCATATCCTTCCTTAACGTGATGAGTAATAGGGATTTCTTTAACAACTCCTTCATCCTGAAAAAAGAAATCCAAGCAATACTCAAATATACTTACAACATCTTATTATTAGCTCCATTTAGAACCAGAAATCACAACAGAAATAATTTAATACCTAACTCCTTAAATCTAGCACAGAGTTTTATGGGCTACTAGCATCCCCATTTCCTGGGTTTTCTAACACATAGAGATAGAACATCACCACCACCACCCCTATTATATAATTTCATGTAAACAGAAGCATGTAAAATCTATGCTTCAGCTTCTGTTCCAACTAGGTAGAGACAGAAGTAAAACATCAACAACTAACAGAGTCTTAAGAACCTCAATGGAGTATGACTTATGAGGTAGATGCAGAGAAAGTCAAGAGATAGATAAAACCTTGTAAATTGTGGGACATGACAAAAAATGTGAACCTCAAGAGTTCTTTTAAATAGTATTTCACTATACCATTTTAAGTAGTCAGTAATATATGAATATTTAAATGTCCAGCTAGCCATATCAATGAAAAAGAAACTAGCCTAGACAAACAAAATCTGCAAAGCCCAAAAATATGTTTCCAGGCCATGAGCCTACTTTTATTGAAACTTTATATATAAATTATATGCCAGATTTACTACCACCTGGGTCAGGCAGAAGGAAGTCACCTTGGAAGTGTTTCTGCTCCTTCATATAGGACTCTATATCAAGACTACACTCAGGTGAACTGTAATTCTAGTCCCTAGAACAGTAGCTAGGATGAAAAAAAACCCCTCAAATGTATTATATATCACAAAATAACAAAAGCTGGGATATATTATCCAACCTTCTGACACTATAGGGGAGAAAACTGAGACACACAGAGTTTAAGTTCACATGACTAGTTAATCATGATGTCTAGAAGTCTTGGTAGCTTTCCATTATATCATATCAATTCTGGTCTGGATGGCAAGAATGTTCCCAATCCATTCACCCTTTAATTAACTGATTAATCAATGGCGACTGTGGTCATAATGGGCAAGAGCATGGTCCCAAGTAAGGTGGCTTCATGGCAGCTAAAATAACTGCCATGTTACATAAGTAGTCAGACATTTACTCTCAAAGAAGGGTATCCAGCAGAGGAGTTTTAGCTTTAGGTATTAAGAACCACTAATCAGTCAGAAATGAAGTATCTGTTCTGAAAATATGTCCATGGATGTTTCTTATACATCAAAAGAGTATTTCACTGGACTCTTTTTTTTTTATTTAACATCTTTATTGGAGTATAATTGCTTTACAATGGTGTGTTAGTTTCTGCTTTATATCAAAGTGAATCAGTTATACATATACATATGTTCCCATATCTCCTCCCTCTTGCGTCTCCCTCCCTCCCACCCTCTCTATCCCACCCCTCTAGGTGGTCACAAAGCACCGAGCTGATCTCCCTGTGCTATGCGGCTGCTTCCCACTAGCTATCTATTTTATGTTTGGTAGTGTATATATGTCCATGCCACTCTCTCACTTTGTCACAGCTTACCCTTCCCCCTCCCCATATCCTCAAGTCCATTCTCTAGTAGGTCTGTGTCTTTATTCCTGTCTTACCCCTAGGTTCTTCATGACTTTTTTTTTTCTTAGATTCCATATATATGTGTTAGCATACGGTATTTGTTTTTCTCTTTCTGACTTACTTCACTCTGTATAACAGACTCTAGGTTCATCCACCTCACTACAAATAACAATTTCGTTTCTTTTTATGGCTGAGCAATATTCCATTGTGTATATGTGCCACATCTTCTTTATCCATTCATCTGATGATGGACACTTAGGTTGCTTCCATCTCCTGGCTATTGTAAATAGAGCTGCAATGAACATTTTGGTACACAACTCTTTTTGAATTATGGTTTTCTCAGGGTATATGCCCAGTAGTGGGATTGCTGGGTCATATGGTAGTTCTATTTGTAGTTTTGTAAGGAACCTCCATACTGTTCTCCATAGTGGCTGTACCAATACACATTCCCACCAGCAGTGCAAGAGTGTTCCCTTTTCTCCACACCCTCTCCAGCATTTATTGTTTCTAGATTTTTTGATGATGGCCATTCTGACCGGTGTGAGATGATATCTCTTTGTAGTTTTGATTTGCATTTCTCTAATGATTAATGATGTGGAGCATTCTTTCATGTGTTTGTTGGCAATCTGTATATCTTCTTTGGAGAAATATCTATTTAGGTCTTCTGCCCATTTTTGGATTGGGTTGCTTTTTTTTTGTTATTGAGCTGCATGAGCTGCTTGTAAATTTTGGAGATTAATCCTTTGTCAGTTGCTTCATTTGCAAATATTTTCTCCCATTCTGAGGGTTTCACTGGACTCTTTTAAATAGCTATGAGAGTGAGTTTCCCCTTTTCAAGGCGTCTTTTTTGTAAAAAGTCAAGGACCTTTTTTAATGCACATACATATGTTCTGTAGCTGACATTTTGGAATTATATTAAAGTATGGCATATCTTTATGCACTTTTGCAATACATGTACATCAAAAGCAACATCAAATTGTATACTCTTATTAATATTATTTTAACTGATTTTATACCACATATTATGAATGTAGTAATAGTCTTCAAAGAATGGTATAAAACAAAAGCATACTGGAAGTTTTCTCCAGTGTAAAGAACACTGACGGAAGAGTCACAGCCTAATTTTTCCTCCTAGTTCTCCCATGCATAAGCTAAGCAGCCTTGGCCAAATCACAAACTACTCTACTTCAGTGTTCTCACATGACAAACAGATTATGTTAGACTGTTCTTTAAAGTCCCCTTCAAGTCTGTGATATTATATTGAACACAATATAATATTTTTATGTTTAAGAAGGCACTTCAGTTTCTGCCACATTTAAGATCATCATTATAAACATGGGTCATGACATCGGTTTTTAAAAACATTCAGAGCTAGGAAACAACTGTACTCTATCCTACTTAGTTTCACCAAACCTAAGCAAGTCTTCAAAAGGAAATGTCTGCTCAATGCCTCTTCTAATTAAAATCCACATATGCCCATCTTTTAAAAATGCAATATCTCTTTCAATTTTCAGCAGCATTACACTATAAAATTTCAAACATGAAAATGCTATAAGAAAAGACATCTTTTTCCAGCAGACAGCCAGCAAAGAATATTGTTACACTGTGTCCTAACAACTTATTTCCTTGTCTTTCTCTCCCACTAGACAGGTAAGCAACCTGTATCCAGGTAATATCACATTCATGTCTGCATTCATAATGCTTAGCACAATATTTGTTTGACCTTATGGGAGCAGACAGCCAAAAAAATCCAACCAATTTCATAAAAAGGGAATGAAGAGAAACTTATTTTCTAAAATAAAGATTTGTAACAGTAAAATTAATCAATAAGAAACTTCAAAATTATTTTTACCTTTTTAAATAACAGAAAAATATGTATGAATAATTTATTTTTAAACATATAAAGGTAATAGGGAAACAGGAGATTCATTCTGAATAATGGAATTATGTCAATTTTGAATATAACTGACTTTGTGATGACAATATATCTAAATTGAATAATATAAGCATTTTTCCTTAGATATGAGGAATATAAATAAACATTTTTCCAGATAATTCATGATTTGGCCATGCCACATGGCATGCAGGAACTTATTTACCCAACCAGGGATCAAACCCGCACTCCCTGCAGTGGAAGTGCAGACTCCTAACCACTGGACCACCATGGAATTCCTCATGATCAGTATTTTTATTACACTGTGTTGTACTCAACACAAATGAAGGGTATAATGACCCCAGAATCTGCACTTTTAAAAAAATGCTGATATTAACTTACTGATTGCTCATCTGCCTGTTATAGATATATGTTCCTAGACAAACAACTATATGTATATTACTAAATTATAGATAGTTTGCCTTTAAGTAGACAGTTGTTTACAATGCTCTAGTTTCAAAAACATCACTTATAAAATATTCATTCAATATGCATGTTTGGTTCCCACCCTCAGAGATTATGGTTCATTAGAATTAGGATGGGGTGGGGGGAAGGAGTCAAGATGGCAGAATAGGAGGAGACAGAATTCATCTCTCCTGTCAAGTGCATAAAGAATACATCCACAAATGGAACAATTCTCATAAAGCACCGGATAAACATTAGTGGAAGACTTCAGACACCTAAAAGGACAAGAAAAACCCCCTTGCAATGGGGTAGGATGAAAGAAAGAAAAAAAGTAAAGGGGACTCAGGAAGGTGAAGTTCTTGTTGTTGTTTTAATTTTTTTTTAATATATATTTTTCTATTTTTACTTTGATTTTTTTTTTTTGTTTTGTGTTTTTTTCTTGTATTTAGCCCTTTTTTCCATTTTTGATCATTTTTATGTGTTTTATGTTTCTTTGCTT
>NW_020838061.1:390973-448615 GCF_003676395.1 Aethalodelphis obliquidens
TTTGATGTTTGCTTTCTGTTCTTATTCTGCTTTTCTTTTTTTTTTTTCCTAGTTTAGCCTTTATTGACCGCTTTCATTTTTGAGTTATTTTGTTTGTTCTCGTTTTATGTTTTCTTGGGGTTTTTGGTGTGTTTCTTTGTTTCTGTTTGTTTGCTTTTGTTTTAATCAATTGTCTTGGGTTTGGTTTGTATGTTTGTTTTCTTTCTTTTCCTGTGTTGTTGTTGTTGCAGTTTGTTGGGTTTTGTTTCTGCTATTTGCATTGGGTTTTGTCTGTCTGTTGGTTTTCTTTTCCCTTTTTTTCTTTTTTCTCTGGCCACAGTGCGCTGCTTGCAGGCTCTTCATTCTCTGGCCAAGGGTCAGGGCTGGGCCTCCTGGGTGGGAGTACTGAGTCCAGGATGCTACATCACCAGAGGATTCCCAGGCCCAGGGAATATTAAAGTACCGTGTTTTTTTTTTGTTTTTTGTTTTTGCAGTACACGGGCCTCTCACTGCTGTGGCCTCTCCCATTGCGGAGCACAGGCTCCGGACGCGCAGGCTCAGCGGCCATGGCTCACAGGTGCAGCCGCTCCGTGGCATGTGGTATCTTTGCGGACTGGGGCACGAACCCGTGTCCCCTGCATCAGCAGGCAGACTCTCAACCACTGCACCACCAGGGAAGCCCCAGGCCCAGGGAATATTAATTGGTGTGTGTTCTCCTGGAGGTATCCATCTCGACACCAAGCCCTGGCTCCGCCCAACTGCCTGCAGGCTTTACTGCTTGACACCTCATGCCAAACAACCAGCAACAGAGGAACACAGCCAAACCCATCAGCAGACAGGCTCCTAAAATCGTACTAAGCTCACAGACACCCCAAAACACACTAACTGTTGGGGCCCTGCCTATCAGAGGGAAAAGACTCAGCTACACCCACCAAAGCACAGGCACCAGTCCCTCCCACCAGGAAGCCTACACAAACCCCTGCACAACCTCACCCACCAGGGGGCAGATAACAGAAGCGAAATGAACTACGACCCTGGAGCCTGCGGAAAGCAGACCATGAACACAGTAAGTCAGACAAAATGACAGAGAAATATGCTGCAGACAAAGAAGCAAGGTAAAATCCCACAAGACCAAATAATGAAGAGGAAAGAGGCAATCTACTTGACAAAGAATTCAGAGTAATGACAGTAAAGATGATCCAAGATCGTGAAAATAAAATGGAGCTATGGATCAAGAAGATACAAGAAATGTTTAACAAGGACCTAGAGGAGTAAGAACAAACAATCAGTGATCAACAACACAATAAATGAAATGAAAAATACACTAGAAGGAATAAACAGCAGAATAACTAAGGCAGAAGAAGAGATAAGTGAGCTGGAAGACAGAATGGTGGAAATAACTGCCATGGAGCAGAATAAAGAAAAAAGAAAGAAAAAGAAACGAGGAACGTCTTAGAGACAGCACTGAACGCACCAACATCTGAATTATACGGGTCCCAGAAGAAGAAGCAGAAGAGAAAGTGTCTGAGAAAATATTTCAAGAGATTATAGTTAAAAACTTCCCTGAAATGGGAAAGGAAATAGTCACCCAGGTCCAGGAAGCACAGAGATTCCCATACAGGATAAAACCAAGGAGAAACATGCCAACACATATTAATCAAACTAACAAAATTAAATACAAAGAAAAAACATTAAAAGCAGCAAGGGTAAAGCAACAAATAACACACATGGGAATCCCCATAAGGATACAAGCTGATTTTTCAGCAAGAACTATGCAGCCAGAAGTGAGTGGCAGGATATATTTAACGTGATAAAAGGGAAAAACCTATAACCAAGATAACTCTACCAGTAAGGATCTCATTCACATTCGATGGAGAAATCAAAAGCTTCACAGACAACCACAAGCTAACAGAATTCAACACAACCAATCCAGCTTTACAACAAATGCTAAAGAAACTTCTCTAGGCGGGAAGTACAAGAGAAGAAAATGATCTACCAAAACAAACCTAAAGCAACAAACCTAAAGAGCTAACACCTATCTTTCTCAAACTCTTCCAAACAATTGCAGAGGGAGGAGCACTCCCAAGCTCATTCTACAAGGCCACTATCACCCTGATACCAAAACCAGAAAAAGATATCACAAAAAAGAAAATTACAGGCCAATATCACTGATGAACATATATGAAAAAATCCTCAATAAAATACTAGCAAATTGGATCGAGGGGAAGATGGCAGAAGAGTAAGATGTGGAGATCACCTTCCTCCCCACAGATACATCAGAAATACATCTACACGTGGAATAACTCCTACAGAACACATACTGAATGCTGGCAGAAGATCTCAGACCTCCCAAAAGGCAAGAAACTCCCCACATACCTGGGTAGGGCAAAAGAAAAAAAAAACAGAGACAAAAGAATAGGGACAGGACCTGCACCAGTGGGAGGGAGCCGAGAAGGAGGAAAGGTTTCCACACACAAGAAGCCCCTTCACGGGCAGAGACTGCGGGTGGCGGAGGGGGGAAGCTTCGGCACTGTGGAGGAGAGCACAGCAACAGGGGTGCAGAGGGCAAAGTGGAGAGACTTCCGCACAGAGGATCGGTGCTGACCAGCACTCACCAGCACTATAGGCTTGCCTGCTCACCCACCGGGATGGGCGGGGCTAGGAGCTGAGGCTCGGGCTTCGGTCAGAGCGCAGGGAGATGACTGGCAGCGAGAACACAGCATGAAGGGGTTAGTGCACCACGGCTAGCCAGGAGGGAGTCCAGGAAAAAGTCTAGACCTGCAAATGAGTCAAGAGACTTTTTCTTCCCTCTTTGTTTCCTGGTGCACGAGGAGAGGGGATTAAGAGCACTGCTTAAAGGAGCTCCAGAGATGGGCGCCAGCCATGGCTAACAGCGTGGACCCCAGAGACGGGCATGAGACGTTAAGGCTCCTGCTACTGCCACCAAGAAGCCTGTGTGCAAGCACAGGTCACTCTCCACACCTCCCTTCCGGGGAGCCTGTGCAACCCGCCTCTGCCAGGGTCCCGGGATACAGGGACAACTTCACCGGGAGAACACACGGCGCGCCTCACGCTGGGGCAAAGTCACGCTGGCCTTTGCCACCGTAGGCTTGTCCCGCACTCCATACCCCTCCCTCCGCCCGGCCGGAGTGAGCCGGATCCCCTGAATCAGTGGCTCCTTTAACCCCGTCCTGTCTGAGCGAAGAACAGACACCCTCAGGTGACCTACAAGCAGAGGCGGGGCCAAATCCAAAGCTGAGCCCCAGGAGCTGTGCGAACAAAGAAGAGAAAGGGAAATCTCTCCCAGCAGCCTCAGGAGCAGCGGATGAAATCTCCACAAACAACTTGATGTACCCTGCATCTGTGGAATACCTGAATAGACAACGAATCATCCCAAATAGAGGAGGTGGACTTTGGGAGCAAGATTTATTATTTTAGCCCCTTTTCCTCTTTTTCTGAGTGTGTATGTGTATGCTTCTGTGTGAGATTTTGTCTGTATAGCTTTGTTTTCACCATTTGTCCTAGGGTTCTATCCATCTGTTTTTTCTTTTTTTTAACTTTTTAAAAAATCATTTTTCATAATCATTTTTTTTTATTTTAATCACTTTATTTTATTTCACCTTACTTTATTTTATTTTCTTTTATCCTCTTTGTTTCTTTCTTTTTATTTGTTCTCACTTTTATTTTGAGCCATGTGGATGAAAGGCTCTTGGTGCTGCAGCCAGGAGTCAGTGCTGTGCCTCTGAGTTGGGAGAGCCAACTTCAGGACACTGATCCACAAGAGACCTCCCAGCTCCACGTAATATCAAACAGCAAAAATCTCCCAGACATCTCTATCTCAACACCAACACCCAGCTTCATTCAATGACCAGCAAGTTACAGTGCTGGACACCCTATGCCAAACAACTAGCAAGACAGGAACACAACCCCATCCATTAGCAGAGAGGCTGCCTAAAATCATAGTAAGTCCAGAGACACCCAAAAACGCACCACCAGACGTGGAACTGCCCACCATCAACCACCAGAACACTGGCACTACTCCCCTCCACCAGGAAGTCTAAACAACACACTGAACCAACGTTAGCCACTGGGGACAGACATCAAAAAACAATGGAAACTAAGAACCTGCAGCCTGCAAAAAGGGGAACCCAAACACAGTAAGACAAGCAAAATGAGAAGACAGAAAAACACACAGCAGATGAAGGAGCAAGATAAAAACCCACCAGACCTAACAAATGAAGAGCAAATAGGCAGTGTACCTGAAAAAGTATTCAGAATAATGATAGTAAAGATGATCCAAAATCTTGTAAATAAAATAGAGAAAATGCAAGAAAAATTTAACAAGGACCTAGAAGAACTAAAGATGAAACATGCAATGATGAACAACACAATAAATGAAATTAAAAATACTCTAGAAAGGATCAATAGAAGAATAACTGAGACAGGAGAACAGATAAGTGACCTGGAAGATAAAATATTGGAAATAACTACTGCAGAGCAGATGAAATAAAAAACAATGAAAAGAATTGAGGACAGGTACAGAGACTTCTGGGAGAACATTAAACGCAACAACATTCGAATTATAGGGGTTCCAAAAGAAGAAGAGAAGAAGAAAGGGACTGAGAAAATATTTGAAGAGATTATAGTTGAAAACTTCCCTAATATGGGAAAGGAAATAGTTAATCAAGTCCAGGAAGCACAGAGAGCCCCAGACAGGATAAATCCAAGGAGAAACACACAAAGACACATATTAATCAAACTTTCAAAAAATAAATACAAAGAAAACATACTAAAAGCAGGAAGGGAAAAACACCAAATAACACACAAGGGAATCCGCACAAGGTTAATAGCTGATCTTTCAGGAGAAACTCTGCAAACCAGAAGGGAGTGGCAGGACATATTTAAAGTGATGAAGGAGAAAAACCTACAGCCAAGATTACCCTACCCAGCAAGGATCTCATTCAGATTTGATGGAGAAATTAAAACATTTACAGACAAGCAAAAGTAGAGAGAGTTCAGCACCACCAAACCAGCTTTACAACAAATGCTAAAGGAACTTCTCTAGTCAAGAAACACAAGAGAAGGAAAAGACCTACAATAACAAACCCAAAACAATTAAGAAAATGGGAATAGGAACATACATATCAATTATTACCTTAAAAGTAAATGGATTAAATGCTCCCACCAAAACACACACACTGCCTGAATGGATATAAAAACAAGACCCATATATATGCTGTCTACAAGACACCCACTTCAGACCTATGGACACATACAGACTGAAAGTGAGGAGATGGAAGAAGATATTCAATGCAAATGGAAATCAGAAGAAAGCTGGAGTAGCAATTCTCATATCAGAAAAAATAGACTTTAAAATACAGACTATTACAAGAGACAAAGAAGGACACTACATAATGATCAAGAGATCGATCCAAAGAGAATATATAACAATTGTATCTATTTATGGATGCAACACAGGAGCACCTCAATACATAAGGCAAATAGTAACAGCCATAAAAGGGGAAATTGACAGTGATACATTCATAGTAGGGGCCTTTAACACCCCACTTTCACCAATGGACAGATCATCCAAAATGAAAATAAATAAGGAAACACAAGCTTTAAATGATACATTAAACAAGATGGACTTAATTGATATTTATAGGACATTCCATCCAAAAACAACAGAATACACATTTTTCTCAAGTGCTCATGGAACATTCTGCAGGATAGATCATATACATCATATCTTGGGTCACAAATCAAACCTTGGTAAATTTAAGAAAATTGAAATTTTATCAAGTATCTTTCCTGACTACAACGCTATGAGACTAGATATCAATTACACGAAAAGATCTGTAAAAACAACAAACACATGGAGGCTAAACAATACACTACTTAATAACGAAATGATCACTGAAGAAATCAAAGAGTAAACCAAAAAATACCTAGAAACAAAAGACAATGGAGACACAACGACCCAAAACCTATGGGATGCAGCAAAAGCAGTTCTAAGAGGGAAGTTTATAGCAGTACAATCCTACATTAAGAAACAGGAAACATTTCGAATAAACAACCTAACCTTGTACCTAAAGCAATTAGAGAAAGAAGAACAAAAAACCCCCAAAGTTAGCAGAAGAAAATAAATCATAAAGATCAGAACTGAAATAAATGAAAAAGAAATGAAGGAAACAATAGCAAAGATCAATAAAACTAAAAGCTGTTTCTTTGAGAAGATAAACAAAATTGATAAACCATTAGCCAGACTCATCAAGAAAAAAAGAGTGAAGACTCAAATCAATAGAACTAGAAAAGAAAAAGGAGAAGTAACAACTGAAACTGCAGAAATACAAAAGATCATGAGAGATTACTACAAGCATCTCTATGCCAATAAAATGAACATCCTGGAAGAAATGGTCAAATTCTTAGAAATGCGCAACCTGACAAGACTGAATCAGGAAGAAATAGAAAATATGAACAGACCAATCACAAGCACTGAAATTGAAACTGTGATTAAAAATCTTCCAGCAAACAAAGGCCCAGGACCAGATGGCTTCACAGGCGAATTCAATCAAACATTTAGAGAAGAGCAAACACCTATCTTTCTCAAACTCTTCCAAAATATAGCAGAGGGAGGAACACTTCCAAACTCATTCTACGAGGCCACCATCACCCTGATAACAAAACCAGACAAGGATGTCACAAAGAAAGAAAACTACAGGCCAATATCACTGATGAACATAGATGCAAAAATCCTCAACAAAATACTAGCAGACAGAATCCAAAAGCCCATTAAAAGGATCATACACCATGATCAAGTGGGGTTTATTCCAGGAATGCAAGGATTCTTCAATATACGCAAATCAATCAATGTGATACACCATATTAACCAATTGAAGGAGAAAAACCATATGGTCATCTCAATAGATGCAGAGAAAGCTTTCGACAAAATTCAACACCCATTTATGATAAAAACCCTGCAGAAAGTAGGCATAGAGGGAACTTTCCTCAACATAATAAAGGCCATATATGACAAACCCACAGTCAATATCATCCTCAATGGTGGAAAACGGAAAGCATTTCCACTAAGATCAGGATCAAGACAAGGTTGCCCACTCTCACCACTCTTATTCAACATAGTCTTGGAAGTTGTAGCCACAACAATCAGAGAAGAAAAGGCAATAAAAGGAATCCAAATCAGAAAAGAAGAAGTAAAGCTGTCACTGTTTGCAGATGACATGATACTATACATAGAGAATCCTAAAGATGCTACCAGAAAACTACGAGATCTAATCAATGAATTTGGTAAAGTAGCAGGATACAAAATTAATGCACAGAAATATCTGGCATTCCTATACACTCATGATGAATAATCTAAAAGTGAAATCAAGAAAACACTCCCATTTACCATTGCAACAAAAAGAATAAAATATCTAGGAATAAACCTACCGAAGGAGACAAAAGACCTGTATGCAGATAATTATAAGACACTGATGAAAGAAATTAAAGGTGGCACAAATAGATGGAGAGATATACCATGTTCTTGGATTGGAAGAATCAACACTGTGAAAATGACGCTACTACCCAAAGCAATCTACAGATTCAGTGCAATCCGTATCAAACTACCACTGGCATTTTTCACGGAACTAGAACAAAAATTTCACAATTTGTATGGAAACACAAAAGACCCCGAATAGCCAAAGCAATCTTGAGAACGAAAAACCGAGCTTAAGGAATCAGGCTCCCTTCAGACTATACTACAAAGCTACAGTAATCCAGACAGTATGGTACTGGCACAAAAACAGAAATATAGATCAATGGAACAGGATAGAAAGCCCAGAGATAAACCCATGCACATATGGTCAACTTATCTTTGATAAACGAGGCAGGAATGTACACTGGAGAAAGGACAGCCTCTTCATTAAGTGGTGCTGGGAAAACTGGACAGGTACATATAAAAATATGAGATTAGATTACTCCCTAACACCATACACAAAAATAAGCTCAAAATGGATTAAACACCTAAATGTAAGGCCAGAAACTGTCAAACCCTTAGAGGAAAACATAGGCAGAACACTCTATGACATAAATCACAGCAAGATCCTTTTTGACCCACCTCCTAGAGAAATGGAAATAAAAACAAAAATAAACAAATGGGACCTCATGAAACTTCAAAGCTTTTGCACAGCAAACAAAACCATAAACAAGACCAAAAGACAACCCTCAGAATGGGAGAAAATATTTTCGAATGAAGCAACTGACAAAGGATTAATCTCCAAAATTTACAAGCAGCTCATGCACCTCAATGACAAAAAAATCAAACAACCCAATCCACAAATGGGCAGAAGATCTAAATAGACATTTCTCCAAAGAAGATATACAGACTGCCAACAAACACATGAAAGAATGCTCAACACCATTAATCATCAGAGAAATGCAAATCAAAACTACAATGAGGTATCTTCTCACACCAGTCAGAATGGCCATCTTCAAAAAATCTAGAAACAATAACTGCTGGAGAGGGTGTGGAGAAAAGGGAACACTCTTGCACTTCTGGTGGGAATATGAATTGGTAAGGCCACTATGGAGAATAGTATGAAGGTTCCTTAAAGAACTACAAATAGAACTACCATATGACCCAGCAATCCCAATACTGGGCCTATACCCTGAGAAAACCATAATTCAAAAAGAGTCATGTACCAAAATGTTCATTACAGCTCTATTTACAATAGCCAGGAGATGGAACTAACCTAAATGTCCATCATTGGATGAATGGATAAAGAAGATGTGGCACATATATACAATGGAATATTACTCAGCCATAAAAAGAAATGAAATTGAGCTATTTATAATGAGGTGGATAGACCTAGAGTCTGTCATACAGAGTGAAGTGAGAAAGAGAAAGACAAATACCGTATGCTAACACATATATATGGAATCTAAGAAAAAAAATGTCATGAAGAACCTAGGGGTAAGACAGGAATAAAGACACAGACGTACTAGAGAATGGACTTGAGGATATGGGGAGGGGGTAGGGTAAGGTGTGACAAAGTGAGAGAGTGGCATGGACATATATACACTATCAAACGTAAAATAGGTATCTAGTGGGAAGCAGCCGCATAGCACAGGGAGATCAGCTCAGTGCTTTGTGACCACCTAGAGGGGTGGGAAATGGAGGGTGGGAGCTAGGGAGATGCAAGAAGGAAGAGATATGGGAACATATGTATATGTATAACTGATTCACTTTGTTATAAAGCAGAAACTAACACACCATTGTAAAGCAATTATACTCCCATAAAGATGTAAAAAAAAAAGAGTGAGATAGTGTAGTACAAAAAAAAATACTAGCTCAGGAAATCCAACAACACATTAAAAGGATCATACACCATGATCAAGTGGGATTTATTCTCAGGATGCAAGGATTCTTCAACATATGCAAATTAGTCAATGTGATATACCATATTAACAAACTGAAGAATAAAATCTATATGACCATCTCAATAGATGCAGAAAAAGCTTTTAACAAAATTCAGTACCCATTTATGATAAAAACTCTAAAGAAAGTGGCCAGAGGGAACCTACCTCAACATAATAAAAGCCATATATGACAAACCCACAGCAAAAATCATTCTCAATGGTGAAAATTGTAAAGCATTTCCTCTAGTATCAGGAACAAGATGAGGATATCCAATCTCGCCACTATTACTCAACATAGCTTTGGAAGTCCCAGCCACGGCTATCAGAGAAGAAAAAGAAATAAAAGTAATCCAAATTGGAAAAGAAAAAGTGAAACTGTCACTGTTTACAGATGACATGATACTATACATGGAAAATCCTAAATATGCCACCACAAACCTACTAGAGCTAATCAATGAATTTAGTAAAGTCACAGGATACAAAATTAATACACACATATCTCCTGCATTCCTATACACTAAGAACAAAAGATCAGAAAGAGAAATTAAGGAAACAATCCCAATTACCACTGCAACAAAAAGAATAAAATACCTAGGAATAAACCTACCTAAGGAAGCAAAAGACCTGTATGCACAAAACTGTAAGATACTGATAAAAGAAATCAAAGATGACACAAACAGATTGAGAGATATACCATGCTCGTGGTTGGAAGAGTCAATATTGTGAAAATGACTACACTACCCAAAGCAATCTACAGATTCAATGCAATCCCTATCAAATTACGAACAGCATTTTTCACAGAATTAGAACAAAAATATTTACAATTTGTAATGGAAACACAAAAGACCCCGAATAGTCAAAGCAATCTTGAGAAAGGAAACCTGAGCTGGAGACATCAGGCTCCCTGACTTCAGGCTATACTATAAAGCTACAGTAATCAAGACAGTATGGTACTGGCACAAAAAGGGAAATATAGATCAATGGAAAAGGACAGAAAGTCCAGAGATAAACCCATGCACCTACAGTAACCTAATCTATGACAAAGGGTGCAAGAATATACAATGGAGAAAAGACAGCCTCTTTAATAAGTGGTGCTGGGAAAACTGGACAGCTACATGTAAAAGAATGAAATTAGAATACCCCCTAACAACATACATAAAAATAAGCTCAAAATGGATTAAAGACCTAAATGTAAGGCCAGACACTATCATACTCTTAGAGGAAACACAGCAGAACACTCTTTGACATAAATTGCAGGAAGATCTTTTTTTAACCCACCTTCTACAGTAAGAAGAATAAAAACAAAAATAAACAAATGGGACCTAAATAAACTTAAAAGCTTTTGTGCAGTAAGTGAAACCATAAACAAGATGAAAAGATAACCCTCAGAATGGGGGAAAATATTTACCAATGAAGCAACTGACAAGGATTAATCTCCAAAATATACAAACAGCTCATGCAACTCAATATCAAAAACAAAATCCAATCAAAAAATGGGTGGAAGACCTAAATAGACATTTCTCCAAAGAAGACATACAGATGGCCAACAAACACATGAAAAGACACTCAACATCACTAATTATTAGAGAAATGTATGTCAAATCTACAATGAGGTATCACCTCACACTGGTCAGAATGGCCATCATCAAAAATCTACAAACAATAAATACTGGAGAGCGTATGGAGAAAAGGGAACCCTCTTGCACTGCTGGTGGGAATGTAAATTGATACAGTCACCATGGAGGACAGTATGGAGGTTCCTTAAAACACTAAAAATAGAATTACCATATGACCCAGCAATCCCACTACTGGGCATATACCCAGAGAAAACCATATTTCAAAAAGATACATGCTTCCCTGGTGGCGCAGTAGTTGAGAGTCTGCTTGCCGATGCAAGGGACACGGGTTCATGCCCCGGTCCCTGAAGGTCCCAAATGCCGCGGAGCAGCTGGGCCCGTGAGCCATGGCCACTGAGCCTGCGCGTCCAGAGCCTGGGCTCCGCAACCGGAGAGGCCACAGCAGTGAGAGGCCTGTGTATCACACACACACACACAAAAGATACACACACCCCAATTGTTCACTGCAGCACCATTTAAAATAGCCAGGACATGGAAGCAGCCTATATGTCTATCAACAGAGGAATGGGTAAATATGATATGGTACATGTATACAATGGAATATTACTCAGCCATTCAAAGGACCAAAATTGGGTCATTTGTAGAGACGTGGATGGACGTAGAGACTGTCATACAGAGTGAAGTAAGTCAGAAAGAGAAAAACAAATATTGTATATTAACACATATATGTGGAATCTAGAAAAATGGTATAGATGATCTTACTTGTAAAGCAGAAATAGAGACACAGACGTAGAGAACAAGAGTATGCATACCAAGGAGGAAAGGGTGGGGGTGGGATGAACTGGGAGATTGGGATTGACATATATACACTACTATGTATAAAATAGATAACTAATGAGAACCTACTGTATACCACAGGGAACTCTACTTGGTGCTCTGTTGTGACCTAAATGGTAAGGAAATCCAAAAAAGAGGGGATATATTATGTATACATATGGCTGATTCACTTTGCTGTACAGCAGCAACTGACACAGCAGCCTAAAGAATCTATATTCCAAAAAAAAAAAAAAAAGGATGTAGGATGGGGCTCAGGCATATGTATTTTTTAAAATGTTCCCAGATGATTCTAATAAATTGTCAGAATTGGGGAACACTATTTAGGTGCTTCTAAGATATATAGTTAGATTGATAGATAGATGTGCACACAAATATATACACACATATACACACACACAAATGGCTACTTATTACAGAAGTGCTGTTGTATTTGTATGCCACTAGCTCTTTTGTAGTGCCAAATTATCTGGTATCCTCCTGTTCCATCACTTCCAATATTGGTCTTTCTTATTTCATCTTCTCCCTGCCCCATTCTTGTCTATTGCCTAAAAATTCTCAGCTTTCCCGAGGTTATATTTATTGATGCTTACTATTAAAATATTCTTTTTTTTTCTCATCTGCAATCCTCCTTCCTCCCTCTACTTTCCTTTCTTCTGGTTCTGCACCATTCTGAAAGCTTAAGAGTGTCAGCAATCTAGCTCAAAATAAGGTAGTAATGTACTTATCAGTGATCCATTTGTTTTTCCTGAGTGAATCATCTTCCAAAAAATTCTTCCTATTCTGGTACAATAAAGTTGTGATATATCACCTTCTCTTCTCATAATACACTCTTTTCTCTATATTCTCTCACTCAAAAAATCAACAACATTCATGAAGCACATGCTATGTATCAGGCACTATACTACACACTGGGGATACAGAGATAAAATGTGGACTTGAGGAGAGCAAATGTTGTTAGAAATATCATGTCCCCTAATAAAACAAAAAGGTATACAATATGTTATGGGATGAAACATGTCCCCTCAAATGCATATGCTGAAGTCCTAACCCATAGTACCTCAGAATGTGACTGTATTTGGAGATAGGGCCTTTAAAGAGGTAATTAAGGTAAAATTAGGTCAATAGGGTGGGCCCTAATCCAATATGACTGGTGTTCTTATAAGAAGAGGAGATTAGGCACAGACACACACAGAGGAAAAAGCATGTGAAGGCATAGGGAGAAGACAACCATCTACAAGCAAAGCAGAGAGGTCTCAGAAGAAACAAACCCTGCCAACACCTTGATCTCGAATTTGCCTCTAGAATTGTGAGAAAACAAATTTGTTATTTAAGTCACCTAGTATGTGATACTTAGTTATGACAGCCCTAGAAAACTTATACTCAGTATACCTAATCATAGGTATCTGTGTAAAAAAAGTTGGTACTATAAAATTAAGATTTAATGACTTTGAAATAGGGACTACTATTCTTTCCAACATCAAATGACAAATTTGAGGCAAGGATCATTATATGTTAGATGTTTTTTTTTGATCTTCATAGTAATTGTTGATAAACAGAAAAACTATGAAGGCTTAACCACAACCAAAATAATGTGCTCTGACCTCTAAAATCTGCAATCATCTTTTTCAATTCAGGGAGCCAACAATGCTATAACACTGGAGAAACATACTGTGATGACAATCTATTAGGAAGCCATACTATATAACTCTATTACAACAGTTTCATAGGACTGTGGAACTCAGCATAGATACCCACAGAAAACACACAAAACAAAAGGAGGGATTTTTAAAGCCTAAATTTTTCGTTTTTTATGTAATAATGCAACATCCACCTACCTGTTCAAACATTTGCTTTATTTGTGGATAGATAGGCCAGTTTGATCACTCTGAAATTCCAAGAAGCATTAAAACTACAGATTTGTTAGAAGATACATGCAGAGCTCTGGAAAAGCATCTTGACATACCGTTTTCATGCAATGAATAATCCAGGGTCATTGAAAACCAAGCCAAGTGTCAGCATACTTTGAAAGAAGGCTAACAGTAATAATAATTTACATGTCAAAACGCCACTAGAGTGAACTAAACACATCAAATGATGTACACACTGGAAAGTAATTGCAGGATACTTAGGTTTGCAAAATTGTATCAATTTGTAGTGATGTCTGAAAAACAAAAAAGGGTGACAAACTAGTTCCCACTGGGGTTGGTTTATTCTATTCAATACTTACTAGAGTCAGCTCTTTACTTCCCTCATATATAAAATGGGAATAAAACCTACCCAATCCATTTCAGATCTTGGTTATAAGAGTCAACTGAGAATTCTGAAACACCACAAAACACCTATAAAAATTAAAGCTATTAAACTTATTTGTACTATTAACCTTTGCATCCCTTGTGGTGCAGCATACAACTCCACTTTATAGTTGCTGCCCACCAACATTTAACTGAACAATAATTGTTTTGCAAATCTGTAGTAGAAGGGTTCCAATTATTATTAATTTTTAAAGAATTATTTATTTATTTTTGGTTGCATTGGGTCTTCACTGCGGCACGCGGGCTTTCTCTAGTTGTGGTGAGCAGGGGCAACTCTTTGTTGTGGTGCGCAGGCTTCTCATTGTGGTGGCTTCTCTTGTTGAGGAGCATGGGCTCTAGGTGCGTGGGCTTCAGTAGTTGTGGCACGCGGGCTCAGTAGTTGTGGCTCACAGGCTCTAGAGTGCAGACTCAATAGTTGTGGCACACGGGCTTAGATGCTCCGTGGCATGTGGGATCTTCCCGGACCAGGGATCGAACCCGTGTCCCCTGCATTGGCAGGCGTATTCTTAACCACTGTGCCACCAGAGAAGTCCCCCAATTACTTTCTAAACAGGGTGAGTGAATAAAAAGCAGAAGCAAGCATCAACTTTGAAAGGGAAGAAAAATACTGAAGCAGAGAAAGGCTAAATGTCCATCAAAATGGAAAGACAAATAGTGGAACGAAAAACACCATATAAGGAGCAGACCCTCCATCTTAAAATACTCCCTACTTATGGCTACACAAAAGTTTAAGTAAAACACCCTTGTGAGACTATTTTTTAAAAGATTCTTATGAGAGATTCACGTCAAGAATGGTTTCTAAAATTCGAAACTGATGGCTTAAAAATGTCAGGAAATCAGTTTTATTTTTTGAATATATATTTTCAGTTAAAAGTTACATTTACATTTCTGGATAATAAAAATATAAATCAAATTAGAGACTAAAATATTGCTGACCTTGTGCTAATAAAATATACAAAATCTTCTTTTAAAATTTCTAAAACACTGGTAGCATTAAAAATATGTATTTTATTTCAGGGAATGATAACCATTCCATACAAACTTTAAAAGTAAATATAGGGGAGACCTTCAAGATGGTGGAGGAGTAAGACGTGGAGATCACCTTCCTCCCCACAAATACATCAGAAATACATCTACATGTGGAACAACTCCTACAGAACACCTACTGAACGCTGGCAGAAGACCGCAGATTTCCCAAAAGGCAAGAAACGCCCCACATACCTGGGAAGGGCAAAAGAAAAAACAGAGACAAAAGAATAGGGACAGGACCTGCACCTCTGGGAGGGAGCTGTGAAGGAGGAAAAGTTTCCACACAATAGGAAGCTCCTTCACTGGCAAAGACAGGGTGTGATGGGGGGGAAGCTTCAGAGCCATGGCGGAGAGTGCAGCAAGAGGGGTGCAGAGGGCAAAGCAGAGAGATTCCTGCACAGAGGATCAGTGCCGACCAGTACTCACCAGCCTGAGAGGCTTCTCTGCTCACCTGCCAGGACGGGTGGGGGCTGGAAGCTGAGGCTCCAGCTTCCGAGGTCAGATCCCAGGGAGACGACTGTGGTTGGCTGCGTGAACACACCCTGAAGTGGCTAGTGTGCCACAGCTCGCCAGGAGGGAGACCGGGAAAAAGTCTGGAACTGCCTAAGAGGCAAGAGACCATTGTTTCGGGGTGTAAGAGAAGAGGGGATTCAGAGTACTGCTTAAATGATCTCCAGAGATGGGCATGAGCCACGGCTATCAGTGCAGACACCAGAGACAGGCATGACACACTAAGGCTGCTGCTGCAGCCACCAAGAAGCCTGTGTGCAAGCACAGGTCACTATCCACACTTCACCTCCCAGGAGCATGTGCAGCCCATCACTGCCAGGATCCCATGAGTCAGGAACAACTTCCCTGGGAGAACACACAGCGCACCTCAGGCTGTTGCAACGTTACTCCAGCCTCTGCCTCCGCAGGCTCACCCTGCATTCCACACCCCGCCTTTCCCCCGACCTGTGTGAGCCAGAGCCTCTAATCACCTGGTACTTTAACCCCATCCTGTCTGAGAGAAGAACAGACGCCCTCAGTGGACCTACACACAGAGGCAGGGCCAAATCCAAAGCTGAACCCCAGGAGCTCTGTGAACAAAGAAGAGAAAGGGAAATTTCTCCCAGCAGCCTCAGGAGCAGCAGATTAAATCTCCACAATCAACTTGATGTACCCTGCATCTCTGGGATACCTGAATAGACAACAAATCATCCTAAAATTGAGGCAGTGGACTTTGGGAGCAACTGTAGACTTGGGGTTTGCTTTCTGCATCTAATTTCTTTCTGGTTTTATGTTTATCTTAGTTTAGTATTTAGAGTTTATTATCATTGGTAGATTTGGTTATTGATTTGGTTGCTCTCTTCCTTTTAAAATGTTTTTATATATAGCTATTTTTTTTCCTTTTTCCCTTTTTGTGATGGTGTATGTGTATGCTTCTTTGTGTGATTTTCTCTGTATACCTTTGCTTTAACCATTTGTCCAAGGGTTCTGTCTGTCCGTTTTTTTAATTATGTTTTACATTTCTTTTAATTTTAATAATTATTTAAAATTTTTATTTTAATCACTTTATTGTATTGTATTATATTGTATGTTTTTCTTTCTTTCTTTCTTTTTTCTCCATTTTCTTCTGAGCCGTGTGGCTGACAGGGTCTTGGTGCTCCAGCCAGGTGTCAGGCCTGTGAGTCTGAGGTGGAGAGCCGATTGCAGGACATTGGTCCACCAGAAACCTCCCAGGTCTATGTAATATCAAATGGTGAAAGCTCTCCCAGAGCTCTCCATCTCAATGCTAAGACCCAGTTCTACTCAATGACCAGCAAGCTACAGTGCTGGACAAGCTATGCAAAACAACTAGCAAGACAGGAACAAACCCACACCCATTAGCAGAGAGGCTGCCTAAAATCTAAATAAGGTTACAGACACCCCAAAGATAAACCACCGGACATGGTCCTTCCCACAAGAAAGACAAGATCCAGCTGCATGCACCATAACACAGGCACCAGTCCCCTCCACCAGGGAGCCTACACAACCCACTGAACCAACCTTAGCCACTAGGAGCAGACACCAAAAACAAAGGGAACTACGAACCTGCAGTCTGCAAAAGGGAGACCCCAAACACAGTAAGGTAAGCAAAATGAGAAGACACAGAAATACACAGCAGATGAAGGAGCAAGGTAAAAACCCACCAGACCAAACAAATGAAGAGGAAATAGACACTCTACCTGGAAAAAAACAGAGTAATGATAGAAAAGATGATCCAAAATCTTAGAAATACAATGAAGAAGCTACAAGAAACATTTAGAAAGAACTGAGAAGAACTAAAGAGCAAACAAACAATAATGAGCAACACAATAAATTAAATTTAAAATTCTCTAGAAGAAATTGACAGCAGAGTGAGGCAGAAGAACGGATAAGTGACTTGGAAGATAAAACAGTGGAAATAACTACTGCAGAGCAAACAAAGGAAAAAAAGAATAAAAATAATTGAGGACAGTCTCAGAGACCTCTGGGACAACATTAAATGCACCAACATTCTAATTATCGGGGTCCCAGAAGAGGAAGAGAAAAAGAAAGGTACTGAGAAATTATTTGAAGAGATTATAGTTGAAAACTTCCTTAAAATGGGAAAGGAAATAGTCAATCAAGTCCAGGAAGTGCAGCGAGTCCCATACAGGATAAATCTAAGGAGAAACAAGCCAACACACATATTAAACAAAGTATCAAAAATTAAATACAAAGAAAACATATTAAAAGCAGCAAAAGAAAAACAAAAAGTAACATACAAGGGAATCCCCATAAGGTTAGCTACTGAACTTTCAGCAGAAACTCTTCAAGGCAGAAGGGAAAGTCAGGACATATTTAAAGTGATGAAAGGGAAAAACATAAACCAAGATTACCCAGCAAGGTTCTCATTCAGATTCGAAGGAAAAATTAAAACTTTGACAAACAAGCAAAAGCTAAGAGAATTCAGCAGCACCAAACCAGCTTTACAACAAATGCTAAAGGAACTTCTCTAGGCAGGAAACATAACAGAAGGAAAAGACTGACAATAAACCAAAACAATTAAGAAAATGGTAATAGGAACATACATATTGGTAACTACCTTAAACGTAAATGGATTAAATGCTCCAACCAAAAGACATAAACTGGACAAGTGGATAAAAAACAAGACCCGTATGTATGCTGTCTACAAGAGGCCCACTTTAGATCTAGGGACACATACAGACTAAAAGTGAAGGGATGGAAAAAGTTATTCCATGCAAATGGAAATCAAAAGAAAGCTAGTGTAGCAATTCTCATGTCAGAAAAACTGGACTTTAAAATAAAGACTATTACAAGAGACAAAGAAGGACACTACCTAATGATCAAGGGATCAATCCAAGAAGAAGATATAACAATTGTAAATATTTATGCACCCAACATAGGAGCACCTCAATACATAAGAAAAATGCTAAGAGCCTTAAAAGGGGAAATTGACAATAACACAAGCATAGAAGGGGACTTTAACACCCCACTTTCACCAATGGACAGATCATCCAAAATGAAAAAAATAAGGAAACACAAGCTTTGAATTATACAAGATGGAATATATATATATATATATATATATATATATATATATATACACACACATATAAGACATTTTATCCAAAAACAAGAGAATACACTTTCTTCTCAAGTACTCATGGAACATTCTCCAAGATAGATCATATCTTGGGTCACAAATAAAGCCTTGGTAAATTAAAGAAAACTGAATTTGTATCAAGTATTTTTTCCGACCATAACACTATGAGACTAGGATCAATTGCAGGAAAAAAACTGTAAAAAATACAAACACATGGAGGCCAAACAATCCACTACTAAATAACCAAGAGATCACTGAAGAAATCAAAGAGGAAAAAAAATACCTAGAAACAATTGACAATGAAAACAGGATGACCCAAAACCTATGGGATTCACCAAAAGCAGTTCTAAGAGGGAAGTTTACAGCAATACAATCCTACCTCAAGAAACAAGAAACATTTCAAATAAACAACCAAACATTACACCTAAAGCAACTAGAGAAAGGAGAAAAAAAAAACCCAAAGTTAGCAGAAGGAAAGAAATCATAAAGATCACATCAGAAATAAATGAAAAAGAAATGAAGGAAACAATAGCAAAGATTAATAAAACTAAATGCTGGTTCTTTGAGAAGATAAACAAAATTGATAAACCATTATCCAGACTCATCAAGAAAAAAAGGGAGAAGACTCAAATCAATACAATTAGAAATAAAAAAAGAGAAGTAACAACTGCCATGGCACAAATACAAAGGATCATGAGAGATTACTACAAGCAACTCTATGCAAATAAAATGGACAACCTGGAAGAAATGGACAAATTTTTAAAAACCACAACCTTCTGAGACTGAACCAGGAAGAAATAGAAAATATGAACAGACCAATCACAAGCACTGAAATTGGGACTGTGATTAAAAACCTTCCAAGAAACAAAATCCCAGGACCAGATGGCTTCACAAGAAAATTCTATCAAACATTTAGAGAACAGCTAAAACCTATCCTTCTCAAAATCTTCCAAAATATACCAGAGGGAGAAACACTCCCAAACTCATTCTAGGAGGCCACCATCACCGTGATAACAAAACCAGAAAAAGATGTCACAAAGAAAGAAAACTAAAGGCCAATAACACTGATGAACATAGATGCAAAAATCCTCAGCAAAATACTAGCAAACAGAATCCCCAGCACATTAAGAGGATCATACACCATGATCAAGTGGGGTGTATCCCAGGAATGCAAGGATTCTACAACATATTCAAATCAATCAATGTGATACAACATATTAACTAATTCAAGGAGAAAAACCATACGACCATCTCAAAAGATGGAAAAAAAGCTTTGGACAAAATTCAACACCCATTTATGATAAGAACCCCACAGAAAGTAGGCATAGAGGGAACTTACCTCAACATAATAAAGGCCATATATGACAAACCCACAGCCAACATCATTCTCAATGGTCAAAAACTGAAACTGTTTCTTCTAAGATCAGGAAAAAGACAAGGTTGTCCACTCTCACCACTATTAATTAACATAGTTTTGGAAGTTTTAGCCACAGTGATCAGACAAGGAAAAGAAATAAAAGGAATCCAAATCGGAAAAGCAGAAGAAAAACTGTCACTGTTTGAAGCTGACATGATACTATACATAGAGAATCCTAAAGGTGCTCCAGAAATCTACTAGGCCTAATCAATGAATTTGGTAAAGTAGCAGGATACAAAATTAATGCACAGAAATCTCTTGCATTCCTATACATTCATGATGAAAAACCTGAAAGGAAATTAAGGAAACACTCCCATTTACCATTGCAACAAAAAGAATAAAATAGCTAGGAATAAACCTACGTAAGGAGACAAGAGACCTCTATTTAGAAAACTATAGGACAATGATGAAACAACTTAAAGATGACACAAACAGATGGAGAGATATACCACGTTCTTGGATTAGGAGAATCAATATTGTGGAAATGACTGTACTACCCAAAGCAATCTACAGATTCAATGTACTCCCTATCAAACTACCAATGGCATTTTTCACAGAAGTAGAACAAAAAAATCCACAATTTGTATGCAAACACAAAAAACCCGAAATAGTGAAAGCAATCTTGAGAACGAAAAACCGAGCTTAAGGAATCAGGCTCCCAGACTTTAAACTATATTACAAAGCTACAGTAATCAAGACAGTATGGTACTGGCACAAAAACAGAAATATAGATCAATGGAACAGGATAGAAAGCCCAGAGATAAACCCCGTCACATATGGTAACCTTATTTTTGAAAAAGGGGGCAAGAATATCCAATGAAGAATAGACAGCCTCTTCAATAAGTGGTGCTGGGAAAACTGGACAGTTACATATAAAAGAATGAAATTAGAACACTCCCTACCACCATACACAAAAATAAACTCAAAATGTATTAAAGACCTAAATGTAAGACCAGACACTATCAAACTCTTAGAGGAAAACATAGGCAGAACACTCTCTGACATAAATCACAGCAAGATCCTTTTTGACCCAACTCCTAGAGAAATGGAAATAAAAACAAAAGTAAACAAATGGTACTTAATGAAACTTAAAAGCTTTTGCACAGTAAAGGAAAACATAAACAAGACAAAAAGTCAATCCTCAGAATGGGAGAAAATATTGGCAAATGAAGCAACAGACAAATTAGTAATCTCAAAAATTTACAAGCAGCACATGTAGCTCAATATCAAGAAAACAAACAACCCAATCCAAAAATTGATTGAAGACCTAAATAGAGATTTCTCCAAAGAACATATACAGATTGTCAACAAACACATGAACGGATGCTCAACATCACTAATCAGTAGAGAAATGCAAATCAAAACTACAATGAGGTATCACCTCACACCAGTCAGATGTCCATCATCAAAAGCTCTACAAATAATAAATGCTGGAGAGGATGTGGAGAAAAGGGAACCATCTTGCACTGTTGATGGGAATGTAAATTGATACAGCCACTATGGAGAACAGTATGGAAGTTCCTTAAAAAACTAAAAATAGAACTACCATACGACCCAGCAATCCCACTACTGGGCATATACCCTGAGAAAATCATAATTCAAAAAATGTCATGTATCACAGTGTTCATTGCAGCTCTATTTACAATAGCCAGGACATGTTAGCAACCTAAGTGTCCATCAACAGATGACTGAATTAAGAAGATGTGGAACATATATATAATAGAATATTACTCAGCCGAAAAGAGAAATGAAATTGAGTTATTTGTAGTGAGGTGGATGGACCTAGAGTCTGTCATGAAGAGTGAAGTCAGAAAGAGAAAAACAAATACCTTATGTTTACACATATATATGGAATCTAAAAAAGAAAATAAATGGTTCTGAAAAACTTAGAGTCCAGACAGGAATAAAGACACAGATGTAGTGAATGTAATTGAGGACATGGGGAGGTGGAAGGGTAAGCTGAAACGAAGTGAGAGAGTGTCATGGACATGTGTGTGTGTATATATATATATATATATATATATATATATATATATATATATATATACTATCAAATGTAAACAAGATAGCTAGTGGGAAGCAGCTACATAGCACAGGGAGATCAGCTCAGTGCTTTGTGACCACCTAGAAGGCTGGGATAGGGAGGGTGGGAGGAAGACGCAAGAGGGAGGAGACATGGGGATATATGTACAGCTGATTCAGTTTGTTATAAAGCAGAAACTAATACAACATTGTAAAGCAATTATACTTCAATAAAGTTGTTAAAAAAAAAGATATAGCCACTCTTTGCAACACACACACACACACACACACACACAAAATTAAATATAAATGGGTCATAATCTACCAAATATGATACCTATGCTTATTTTGACAATGTAAAAAATTAACTCATTTCAGTCATCTACTAATGAAAAATCATAATGTATTTTTTCTAACCTGGAGAGTGTTTGGAGAATTATGGGACCAAATGGTGAAATATGATATCAGGTATGTTTTATCAGTGACCTATTACTGAATGCTTACCAAATGTGAAGCCTGTCTTCAGCCCTCAGGGAGATGGACAAATTCCTCATAACAAATCTAGACATATTAAAATTGTATTAACTATAATTCAGCTTTGCCAATCATATGCTATATATATGGAGTGTGGGAAGCATTTTATTTAATTTTGCTTGTTTTAATTGAGGAAATCAAATGGCCATGAAAGTCTAAAGTGACAATAATTTCAATGGAGCAGACTGGTTATCTAAAACACTCAATCACAAAGCAGCATCAGGCCAGGATAGGCAATAGGTAAACTTCAAATTTAAAGAATACTGTTTCAAAGAATCTATGCATCATACAGCAGTCTCTACAATCGACCATTATGTAAAAAAATAAAAAAAAACAAAGCCACCCACAAAAAAACACACAGCTGCCAGCATCACATTGGAATAGACAACCACAACAAAAAATAAATAAATAAATAAAAACAAATCCTATATATGAAAATATTAAAAAGGGGGAAGATAAATTTATATGGTTGAGAAACACTTAGGATTAGAAACCAAGATGGGGGAGTAAAAGAACGTGCTCTCACTCCGTCTTCTGAGAACACCAGAATCACAACTAGCTGCTGGACAATCATCAAAACGAAGACACTGGAACTCACCAAAAAAGATACCCCACATCCAAAAACAAAGGAGAAGCCAGAATGAGATGGTAGGAGGGGTGCAATCACAGTAAAATCAAATCCCGTAACTGGTGGGTTGGTGACTCACAGACTGGAGAACACTTATACCACAAAAGTCCACCCACTGGACTGAAGGATCTGAGCCCCATGTCAGGCTTCCCAACCTGGAGGTCCAGCAACAGGAGGAGGAATTCCTAGAGAATCAGACTTTGAAGGCTACTGGGATTTGATTGCAGGACTTCAACAGGACTGGGGGAAACAGAGACTCCACTCTTGGAAGGCACACAGAAAGTAGTGTGCGCATCGGGACCCAGGGGAAGGAGCAGTGACCCCAGGGGACACTGAAACACACCAAACTGCTAGTGTTGGAGGGTCTCCTGCAGAGGTGGGGGATGGCTGTGGCTCACCGTGGGGACAAGGACACTGGCAGCAGAAGCTCTGGGAAATATTCCTTGGTGTGAGTCCTCCCAGAGTCAGCCATTAGCCCCACCAAAGAGCCCAGGTAGGCTCCAGTGTTGGGTTGCCTCAGGCCAAACAACCAACAGGGAGGGAACCCAGACCCACTCATCAGCAGTCAAGTAGATTCAAGGTTTACTGAGCTCTGCCCAGGAGAGCAACAGTCAGCTCTACCCACCACCAGTCCCTCCCATCAGGAAACTTGCACAAGCCTCTTAGATAGCCTCATCCACCAGAGGGCAGACAGCAGAAACAAGAAGAACTACAATCCTGCAGCCTGTGGAAGAAAAACCACATTCACATAAAGGTAGACAAGATGAAAAGGCAGAGGGCTAGGTACCAGATGAAGGAACAAGATAAAACTCCAGAAAAACAACTAAATGAAGTGGAGATAGGCAACCTTCCAGAAAATGAATTCAGAATAATGATACTGAAGATGATCCAGGACCTCGGAAAAAGAATGGAGGCAAAGATCGAGAAGATGCAAGAAATGTTTAACAAAGACCTAGAAGAATTAAAGAACAAACAAACAGAGATGAACAATACAATAACTGAAATGAAAACTACACTAGAAGGAAGCAATAGAACAATTACTGAGACAGAAGAACAGATAAGTGACCTGGAAGACAGAATGGTGGAATTCACTGCTGTGGAACAGAATAAAGAGAAAAGAATGAAAAGAAATGAAGACAGCCTAAGAGACCTCTGCGACAAAATTAACCACAACAACATTCGCATTATAGTGGTCCCAGAAGGAGAAGAGAGAGAGAAAGGACCCGAGAAAATATTTGAAGAGATTATAGTCAAAAACTTCCCTAACATGGGAAAGCAAATAGCCACCAAAGTCCAGGAAATGCAGAGAGTCCCATACAGGAGGAGCCCAAGGAGAAACACACCAAGACACATAGTAATTAAATTGGCAAATATTAAAGACAAAGAAAACTTATGGAAAGCAGCAAGGGAAAAACAACAAAACTCACACAAGGTAACTCCCATAATGTTAGCAGCTGATTTCTCAGCACAAACTGTACAAGCCAGAGGAGAGTGACATGATATACTTAAAGTGATGAAAGGGAAGAACCTACAACCAACATTACTCTACCTGGCAAGGATCTCATTCAGATTCAATGGAGAAATCAAAAGCTTTACACACAAGCAAAAGCTAAGAGAATTCAGCACCACCAAACCAGCTCTACAACAAATGCTAAAGGAACTTCTCTAAGTGGGAAACACAAGAGAAGAAAAGGACCTACAAAAACAAACCCACAACAAACAAGAAAATTGTCATAGGAACATACATATCAATAATTACATTAAACATGAATGGATTAAATGCTCCAACCAAAAGACACAGGCTGGCTTAATGGATAGAAAAACAATAACCATCTATATGCTGTCTACAAGAGACCCACTTCAGACATAGGGACACATACAGACTAAAAGGGAGGGGATGGAAAAAGATATTCCATGCAAATGGAAATCAAAGGAAAGCTGAGTAGCAATACTCATATAAGATAAAATAGACATTAAAATAAAGAATGTTACAAGAGACAAGGAAGGACACTACATAATGATCAAGGGATCAATTCAAGAAGAGGATGTAACAATTATAAATATATATGCACCCAACACAGGAGCACCACAATACATAAGGCAACTGCAAACAGCTATAAAAGGGGATATCGACAGTAACATAATAATAGCGGGGGACTTTATCACCTCCCTTACACCAATGGACAGATCATCCAAAATGAAAATAAATATGGAAACAGAAGCTTTAAATGACACAATAGACGAGATAGATTTAATTGATATCTATAGGACATACCATCCAAAAACAGCAGGTAACATTTTCTTCTCAAGTGCGCACAGAACATTCTCCAGGATAGATCACATCTTGGGTCACAAATCAAGCCTCAGTAAAGTTAAGAAAATTGAAATCATATCAAGCATCTTTTCTGACCACAACGCCATGAGATTAGAAATCAATTAGAGAGAAAAAAGACATAACAAACACAAACATATGGAGGTTAAACAATACGTTACTAAATAACCAAGAGATCACTGAAGAAATCAAAGAGGAAATCAAAAGATACCTAGAGACAAATGACGATGAAAACACGACGATCCCAAACCTATGGGATGCAGCAAAAGCAGTTCTAAGAGGGAAGTTTATCACTATACAAGCCTACCTCAAGAAACAAGAAAAATCTCAGTCTAACCTTACACCTAAGAGAACTAGAGAAAGAAGAACAAACAAAACCCAAAGTTAGCAGAAAGAAAGAAATCATAGAGATCAGAGCAGAGATAAATGAAATGGAAACAAAGAAAACAATAGCAAAGATCAATAAACCTAAAAGCTTGTTCTTTGAGAAGATAAACCAAATTGATAAACCATTAGCCAGACTCATCAAAAAAAGAGGGAGAGGACTCAAATCAATAAAATTTGAAATGAGAAAGAAGTTACAACAGACACCGCAGAAATACAAAGCATCCTAAGAGACTACTATAAGCAACTCTATGCCAATAAAATGGACAACCTGGAAGAAATAGACAAATTCTTAGAAAGGTGTAGCCTTCCAAGACTGAACCAGGAAGAAATGGAAAGTAGGAATAGACCAATCACAAGTAATGAAACTGAAACTGTGATTAAAAATCTTCCAACAAACAAAAGTCCAGGACCAGATGGCTTCACAGGTGAATTCTATCAAACATTTAGACAAGAGCTAACACCCATCCTTCTCAAACTCTTCCAAAACATTGCAGAGTAAGGACCACTCCCATACTCATTCTATGAGGTCACCATCACACTGATACCAAAACCAGACAAAGATACTACAAAAAAAGAAAATTACAGACCAATATCACTGATGAATATAGATGCAAAAATCCTCAACAAAATACTAGCAGACAGATTCCAACAACACATTAAAGGATCATACACCATGATCAAGTGGGATTCATCCCAGGGATGCAAGGATTCTTCAATATATGTAAATCAATCAGTGTGATAAACCATATTAACAAATTGAAGAACAAAAACCATATGATCATCTCAATAGATGCAGAAAAAGCTTTTGACAAAATTCAACACGCATTTATGATAAAAACTCTCCAGAAAGTGGCATAGAGGGAACCTAATTCAACATAATAAATGCAATATACAACAAACCCACAGCAAACATCATTCTCAATGGTGAAAAACTGAAATCATTTCCTCTTAGATTAGGAACAAGACAAGGATGTCCACTCTCACCACTATTATTCAACATAGTTTTGGAATTCCTAGCCATGGCAATGAGAGAAGAAAAAGAAATGAAAGGAACACAAATTGGAAAAGAAGAAGTAAAACTGTCACTGTTTGCACATGACATGATACTATGTATAGAGAATCCTAAAGATGCCACCAGAAAACTACTAGAGCTAATCAATTAATTTGGTAAAGTTGCAGGATACAAAATTAATGCACAGAAATTTCTTGCATTCCTATACATTAATGATGAAAAATCTGAAAGAGAAATTAAGGAAACACTCCTATTTACCATAGCAACAAAAATAATAAACTACCTTGGAATAAACCTACCTAGGGAGACAAAAGACCTGTATGCAGAAAACTATAAGACACTGATGAAAGAAATGAAAGATGATAGCAACAGATGGAGAGATATACCATGTTCTTGGATTGGAAGAATCAATATTTTGAAAATGACTATACTACCCAAAGCAATCTACAGATTCAATGCAATCCCTATCAAATTAACAATGGCATTTTTTATGGAACTAGGACAAAAAAAACTTAAAATTTGTATGGAGACACAGAAGACCCCGAATAGCCAAAACAGTCTTGAGGGAAAAAAACGGAGCTGGAGGAGTCAGACTCCCTGACTTCAGACTATACTACAAAGCTACAGTAATCAAGACAATATGGTACTGGCACAAAAACAGAAACATAGATCAATGTAAAAAGATAGAGAGCCCAGAGATAAACCCATGCACCTATGGTCAACTAATCTATGACAAAGGTGCCAAGGATATACAATGGAGAAAAGACAGTCTC
The DNA here is from genome assembly GCF_003676395.1 of Aethalodelphis obliquidens. Lineage (NCBI taxonomy): Eukaryota > Metazoa > Chordata > Mammalia > Artiodactyla > Delphinidae > Aethalodelphis > Aethalodelphis obliquidens. The sequence goes on from NW_020838061.1 coordinate 418,840, forward strand.
TTCAATAAGTGGTGCTGGGAAAACTGGACAGCTACATGTAAAAGAATGAAATTAGAACAATCCCTAACACCATACACAAAAATAAACTCAAAATGGATTAGAGACCTAAATGTAAGAACAGACACTATAAAACTCTTAGAGGAAAACATAGGAAGAACTCTCTCTGACATAAATCACAGCAAGATCTTTTTTGACCCACCTCCTACAGTAATGAAAGTAAAAACAAAAATAAACAAATGGGACCTAATAGAACTTCAAAGCTTTTGCACAGAAAAGGAAACAATAAGATGAAAAGAGAACCCTCAGAATGGGAGAAAATATTTGCAAACAAATGAACGGACAAAAGATTAATATCCAAAATATATAAACAGCTCATGCAGCTCAATATTAAAAAAACAAAAACCTAATCCAAAACTGGGCAGAAGACCTAAATAGATATTTTTCCAAAGAAGACATACAGATGGCCAAGAAGCACATGAAAAGCTGCTCAACATCACTAATTATTAGAGAAATGCAAATCAAAACTACAATAAGGTATCACCTCACACTGGTCAGAATGGCCACCATCAAAATCTACAAACAGTAAATGCTGGAGAGGGTGTGGAGAAAAGGGAACCCTCTTGCACTGTTGGTGGGAATGTAAATTGATACAGCCACTGTGGAGAACAGTATGGAGGTTCCTTAAAAAACTAAAAATAGAATTACCATATTACCCAGCAATCCCACTACTGGGCATATACCCAGATAGAACCATAATTCAAAATACACATGCACCCCAATGTTCATTGCAGCACTATTTACAATAGCCAGGTCATGGAAGCAACCTAAATGCACATCGACAGATGAATGGATAAAGAAGATGTGGTACATATATACAATGGAATATTACACAGCCATAAAAAGGAATGAAATCGGGTGATTTGTTGAGAATTGGATGGATCTAAAGACTGTTATACAGAATGAAGTAAGTCAGAAAGAGAAAAACAAATATCGTATATTAACACATATATGTGGAACCTAGAAAAATGGTACAGATGAACCGGTTTGCAGGGCAGAAATTGAGACACAGATGTAGAGAACAAACATATGGACACCAAAGGGGGGGAAAGTGGCAGGGTTTGGGTGTGGGTGTGTGATGAATTGGGCGATTGGGATTGACACGTATACACTGATGTGTATAAAATTGATGAGTAATAAGGACCTGCTGTATAAAAGAATAAAGTAAAATTCGAAAATTAAAAAAAAAAAACCCAACGCTCACAATGACCCCAACTCTGGCCACATACTAAGCCCTGACACCTGGCACAGGGTGAGGTTTAACCCCAGTGGCAGACAAGCCCTAAATCTTAGTAGCCCCTGGACATATGCTCAGGCCCCAAATTCTCCCATGAACCCAGTCTTTCATGTGGAAAATTAAACCTCTCTAGCCCTGCTACAGTTCCCAAACTTAGCCCTACTCTCCAAAACTTTCCCTACAAAAAACCCACTGGGTTTTCTAAAGATTGTTACTACTAGAATCTAGAGGCACAAGAAAACAGATGGACTAAACAGATGGGAAAGGCCCCCGAGTGGTAAGCTTGTTGATGCTGGAAGGTCCCTTAGAGAGCATCCCACCTCATCCCCTCATTTTACAGCCAGGCCCAGAGAAGTTAATAAGTAACTTGCTCAAGGTCACACAGTGAGTCCACAGCAGAACCAGAATGGGAACCCAGGCCTCCTCTCAATCCAGTGCTCTCTCTGTCCTGCCTCCCTCAGAGAGAGTAGGGAGCATCACTCATCTGGTAAAACAGCTCCCAGAATTTCCTTTGGGAACCCACTTTTCCCCTGTTCTCTACCCAGGATTTTGGTCAAATCCAATCCACGCAGCACCAAGTATTCCCATGGCCCTGTGATCAGTTATGGGCTAGACTCAGGAGCCAGGTGAGGCAAGGCAAAATAATTTTAAAATAAAATAAAATTTATATGGTTAGTGTTTCTTATCACCCAGATCATTTAACTGACACAAAATGAATATTTGAACTCTCACACAGCAGAAATACATAATGTTTTAAGGACCAATAACTCAGGCCACAAATTAAATCAAATCCTTGGAAGTGATTCTAGGTTCCTTATTCTGCAAAACTTTAGATTCCCCTTTCTAGCCATTGAAGTTGACTGCCTAATGTAAATCACATTAACATCGAGCACTATATTTTTACTGTCTTTCCATTAAAACTGTACTTCTTGGCTCATTTTTTAAGATTAATTTTTATTGGAATATAGTTGATTTACAATGCTGTGTTAGTTTCTGCTGTACAGCAAAGTGAATCAGTTATACATATACATACATCGACTACTTTTTAGATTCTTTTCCCATATAGGTCATTACAGAGTATCGAGTAGAGTTCCCTGTGCTATACAGTAGGTTCTTATTAGTTATCTATTTTATATATAGTAGTGTGTATATGTCAATCACAATCTCCCAGTTTATCCCTCCCCCCTTCCCCTTTGGTAACCATAAGTTTGTTTTCTACATCTGTGACTCTGTTTTGTAAATAAGTTCTTTTGTACCATCATTTTTTTAATTAAATTTAGAAAGGTAAATATTTAGCAATAACCCTATGTATATGTCTATGTGTTTACATTGGCTACACATGTACACATGCATACATACACACACACATTTTTTTCCCTCCTGTGTTGTGGGGCATGGTATTTCTCTGTTAATTTATTAATACTGAAATGCACACTTCCCCATTGCCTTTGTATTTCCTTACACTCTATTGTTTATAAACTAACAACATAAATATTACTATGCCTTAGCGCATATGATCTGCAGATAAAGCTCTAGATGATTTTGATAGAAGTTTACATTTAATTACATTCAAAATTAACATAAAAGTTATTATGTAAATTACAAAAGCTAAAATGACAACATTTTACCTCCCATCTTGTTAATCAGAACTGAGATTATTGTTATAACGTCAGTATCTGCAGAGAAAGTTGATTTTTACATAGGACATTTCAAAGGAGAGTCTTGGACAAACCCAATTTTAATCTCTCTGCTGGTTCCTATCTGAGAAAAATTCACTTTAACCGGTTTCAGGGGAAAATAAAGACATGAAGGATGATTTTATCCACAACTAAATAAGAAAAGAACAGTGCTTGCCTTATTTTCCACTTCTTTGCATCTACACAATACACAACTGGCCTAACATGAGGCACACTGGGTCATTAAGCCTTGATTCTGCTACTTGTTAGTTTTATGGCCTAGTATAAATCATAATAACCTCTACAGGTCTCAGTAGACTTATCTATACAATGAAGGTATTATAGAATACTATCTCTGAGGCTCCTTCCAGGTTTAAACAAAATCTACAATTCTATGAAAATATCTACAGAAATGATAATCAAAATAACAACATCGATGGGGATGTCTACTTTAGTCAGACCCTCCCTAAAATCTTAAGAACTCTCTTCTGTATAACTAGATCTTGTAAAATGAGAGACTAGGATTGCAGGCCTTGCATAGAATGACCTAATAGCTAAGCAGTCTTTTAAACTAGTTAGAAATTTCTGAAATAATTTACATGCAATCCTTTTTGAAAGCCAGGAAATAGATTTTAAATGACCTCAGTTTATCCTTTTAGTTAAATGTTTTCTCGTTAGATCTCCTTTCTACCCTAAAGTTGAAGACAGTCTTATTTAATTCAGTGGATTCTATATTTAAATAATCCAGTTACTCATATACTGGTAATAAAAATTTCATCCATTACATTTAAAATGCATAAATTTCATGGCATGCAAATTATGCCCCAATAAAGTTGTTAAAAAAAACTTTATGGATAAGAATTTCTGGCAAGAAAATCTGGCCTATATTTTGAACTGTTGCCGTTTTATTAATAATTGAATTTGCTTATTAACTTACCTAAATACATTTCTTTGATAGATTTTCTCCTTTCATATTATTCTCTTTCCTTATAGTCTAAAAATGTAGCTTAATAAGTTAACATGGGTACTTACTTGGCAAGAATCTGCTTCTCCCTCTTCCATTGGCTCATCAACCATTTTAAGACCATTCACCTGAAAAATATTGTTCAAAAACTGAAGTTCAAGAGTAATAGAACAAGAGTAGTAACTAAGAAAAATATAACCCTAGGCACTGCCCTTCACAATTTAACAAGATCCACACTTACTGAAACACAAAAGGACAAAGGACACATAGAAGGTACTTAAAAAAGGAACATTATTAATATGATTTCCAGATTGTCTTTGAAAATCCTTGAATTTCAGAGCTGTGTATTTCATTTCATATTGTTTAGAGCTTTGCTATGGTGAATGAACATATACTGAACATATGACCTGTATACATTCACTAGGACTGTCCCAAACCAAATATATATGAGACAGGAAAAATACCACAGAGGAAATTTATTGTGAGGATATATTCAAAGCAAATTAGGATGGGAAGAGTTTCATATAATTGCACTGTTGTGAATTCCTTTCCTTTCGATCAGTTCAATTAAAATTTGAGTTACTCTACAGAAGAAATAATAAACTATAGGAGAAAAATATAAATGGCCATGGAAACAAAATTATTTCAAAATACAAAGCTTAGTGTATAATACTACTCTTCAAGCAATACTTCAGGAATGAGTAAGCATAGAGAACTTAGATCAAGGGTCTGCAAGCTGTAGCCCATGGGCCAAATCTGGCCCACTGTTTTTATAAATAATATTTAACTGGAACACAGACACATCCATTTGTTTCCATGTTATCTATGGCTGCTTTCTCACTTCAACAGCAGAGTTGAACAGTTGACAGAGAACCTATGCCTGCAAAGCCTAAAATATTTACTGTTTGGCCCTTTACAGAAAAAGTCTGCCAACCACTGATTTAAAATGTTTGAAAATTAAGCAACAGCAAGATGGTCTAAAAAATAAATTTTACCACTGTCTATTTATGAGTCCACAGAAAATTTTTTAAATATTAAAAAAGAAAGAGAGAAGAAAAAAGTAAATTAAATAGAGCTTCTGACGACAGCCAAGATGGAATAAGACCATCTCTCCTCTGATTATTAACTAAAAACTTTGGACAAAACACAAAAAGCAACTACCTGAGGACTCTGAAAACTAAATAATAGCAAGCAGATTAGGAAGGGAAATCAAAATTTGAATAGTAACTAGTACTCTGGTGAGTTTCTTGGGTTTATTTTTCACCTTTATCTCTTGATTTTGAACCAAGGAGAGACTGAGTCATGGAACACCTGTATGAACAAAATTTCCAAGAGAAATCCCACTTCCTAAACAGAGGACCAGAAAAAGACACACTTTTAAGCTGGTGAGCATAATGAGAACCGTACGTTTTCTTTCTTTCCCACTTTTTTCCCCTTTTTTGACTGCCATTCCTGCTCCAAGGCAAGCCTCATTCATGAGAAAACCTCTCTCTCTGGTCAGAGGAACCAGAAAAAGAGGCTTGTATAAGAATAGTATGGGGAGTAATCCCTGTTGTTGTTTTTTTCACTCTCTCCTTCACTTCACCCCAACAGGCAGCCCCAACAGTGCAAAGCTATGTAACAGCATGAAAGGCTAAGACTATGCAAGAAATTCAAATTTCTGGTCAGAGGAAGAAGAATAAAAGGTCCATGTCAACTGGAGAATCCGTAGAGGAAATCATGGAGGAGATCAAATGGGAAAAGGATATTCCCTAATTCTGTGTATGAACAGACACAGTCCTGGCCTCAACAGCAAACTGCACATGTGTGGAATAGAACCAAAGAAGTCTAAAACAGGCTTTGAAAATGGAACTGCAATATCAATCACTGCTCAAGTCTCAGACTAAACCACTGACTTAGCACAGGCACTAAGTGGCAAATGCAGGGTGCTGACCCAAACACTCTGAAAACATATTTAACATTGGAACCAACATCCAAAAGGGAGAGATAAAACTTGGGAGTCTGAACCTAACCACACAGACTGTCTGCTGAAACAATCAAAATCAGCAGGTATCAATTCCAGGACAACTCCAATGTTGAAATAGCTAACAAGGACTTTAAGCAGCTATTATAACTATGCTCTTTTGGGTGAAAATAAATACACTTGAATGGGAAGATTAAAAGTTATAGACAGAGAAAAAGAAATTATAAAAAATCAAATGTAAATAACTTTAAAACTAAAAATTACAATGTATGAAATATTTTTAAAATGCTGGATGGGCTCAATAAAAGAATGGAGATGGCAGAGGAAATCATAAATGAAGACAGATCAATAGAAATTAACCAATATGAAGAAGAGAGTGAAAATTATTAAAAGCAAATGAACAGAGTCTTAGAGACATGTGGAACAATATCAGAAGATCTAAAATCTATATCATTAACATCACAGAAAAAATTAAATAAATAATGGCAATTCAATTCACATAAAATGTTAAGAGGAAAGTCTGTAGAGACAGAAGGTAAATCAGTGGTTCCTTAGGGCTGGGGGATGGGGAGATGGGGGTGATAGCTAAAACTATAGTAAAAGCTTTCTATTTGATGTGACAAAGAAGTTCTAAAATTGACTGTGGTGATAGTTGTACATATTTGTGAACTGTATACTAAGTATACACAAGGTTGTCCGTTTTAAAAGGGTGAATTATGTGATATGTGAATTATGCTTCAATAAAGCTATTTTTTTAAAAAAAGGCTGAGAATTTCCCAAATTTGGTGAAAACTATAAATTTACAGTTTTAAGAAGCTCAGTGAAACCCAAAAGGTATAAAATTAAAGAAAGCCACCTCAAGACATACCTGAATTAAACTACTCTAAATCAAAAGAAAAAAGGAAGAAGTTTTGAAAGTAATGAGAGAAAAACACATTACATAGACATCAACTTAAATAACTGCAGACTTCTTATGAGAAATCATGGAGGTCAGAAACCAGTAAGAGAATATTTACCTGAGATAAATGGAAACTTATGTTAACATAAAAATCTCTATACATGAATGTGTATAGCAGCTTTGTTCATAACTTTTTTGGAAACATTCCAGATGTCCTTCAATGTGGAGAAAGAATAGAATACTACTCAATAAAAAGGAAAAGACTATTGATACTTGTAACAACATGGATAAATTTTAAATGCATTGTGATGACAAAGAATCCAAACCCAAAAGGCTAAATATTGTATGATTACATGTATATGAGACTGAAAAATGCTATAGGGAAAGAATTCATATCACTGGTTTCCAGGGGAAGGAGAGAGAGGAAGGCGGAATACTATCCAGCAATGAAAAGGAATTATCTATTGATATATTCAACAACATGGGTGAATCTCAAATACATTATATAGTAAATGGGAAAAAAAAGCCTTAAAAGGCTACATACTGTATGATTCCATTTATAGGACATTCTTGAAAAGGTAAAACTATAAGGCATGGAGAATGGATTAGCAGTTGTCAGAGGTTAGGCCCAGGGGTAGGCACCAATGGGAATCGGGGGGGGGGGGGGGGGGGAATGATGGGACTAATCTATACCTTGATTGTGGTGGTGGTTACACAACTCTACGTATTTGTCCAAGCTCAGAACCTTACATGAAAAAGAGTGAATTTTACTGTAGGTAAATTTTAAAATTAACTTATTAAATAGTAATTTACCCTGCATTATTTACTTGGCTAGCATCTTTCTTCTAAAATCTCAACAAGAACCAAATAAATGATGGTTCATCACCAATTATGTCCTTATCTTACTTGACCTTGCTGTAGCATGTCACAGTTGACCAACCACTGTCTTCTATTTGCGTTTTTGTGATACCATACTTTAATTTTCTTTTACTCCAATTTCTTTGCTCTTTTCAGTATCCTTGAAACATTGTAGATCCTCAGGAAATGGACTTGGCTCACCTTCTCATCTCGCTCCTCATTCTTTCCCCAGATAGCTAATTTACTGACATGACTAACATTTACTCAGACACTACTCTTCTGAGCTCCTGATCCATATAACGAACTGCCTATTTGACATTTCCACTTGCTCATCTCACATGTCTCAAAAATAACCAATACAAAAACAAATTAGTGATCTCCCCCGCACACACACATAAATCTGCTTTCCCCCAGGGTTCCCGATTTCAATAAACAGCACCACTATTTATCATCTTAACTCAAAAGCACATATAGACTATGGGGAATGAAAAAAAACACGGTAATGAAATTATCACTAGCATATAGGAAAAGGCACATTCAGCAAGAGAGTCCACAAACCAATATTAAGACAGAAATACTGAAATTTCAGAATACTGAAATTTTACTACAAAATGGCTCTCAGGACTATCTGTAGAAAAAGGTAATACTGCTTTCCTCTGTTACCTCAGTTACTGGTTACTTCCAATTCATACCATCTTATGATTAATTTAGCATGAAGCATAAGAATATTCATTCCTATAAAGGACCTCAGTATTCAGTGATATTTACTATAAATTAAGTCATTTTTACCTGCATGAAAACAAAAACATTTTCAGAATTCTCTGGGATGATAAACCTTTATTTCAAAAATAAAATTTATAATTTGAAAAAGCAGGCAGATAGGCTGTTTTCCCCAATTAAGTGCCAAATAGGGAAGAAAAAAATTCCTACATAAGATTCTGAAAAGCTTATCAACAATTATAAAGATAGTAATAATTTACTCAAATACTCAAACCCAAGTGAACACCCTCTCATATCAGAGCCTAGTGGAGAATTCTTTTAAATTATTTTCATCCTCTCAGAAAATAATTAAATAGATCACTTTAAAAGATTCTGGACAAATAGAAATACTAAACTGAGTCAAAGTACTCACCTGATCTCAGAAAATCATATAGGTCACCCCAAAACTATCATTTTCTTACTGCTAATGACAAAAGCAGCTCATCATGGAAAATTAAACTGAGAAAAAATATTTTCCCTTCAGATCCTTAGAATTGGAGGTGGTGTGGGAAATGAACACATAAGTGCACAGAGTTTTGTAAAAAGACTGCAATCTGGCCATGCTAACACTATTAAGCATACATCTGTTTCTCAGTGTCAAACTCAAGAAGCTCATGACTTGGTGTTGACAGATATACTGAAGAAAGAAGTAGAGAGATAAACAAGCAAGGAAGAACAAGGTACAAGGTAAGTGAGAAGTATGGGTGATGTAAATCATTAACAAAACATACCTAGGACACCAGTATTCACAACAAATTTGATAGTATTATAAACTTTCAAGTAGTCTCCAGGATCCCCAAATTCCACCCAGTAGACAAAAGTCCTATATTTATATAGTACCTAATGTTAAAAATGTTTAAGAAGTTCACATATAAAGAAAATGTTCTCTCTCAAATAAGCTTCATGTTTACAGGTTAGTTGCTAAAAGATTCAGAAACAAGAGTTCTTCAATTATTTTCACTTCATTTAAATAGCTACAGCAAATCAGATCTAAATTTGGAGGTGGGTCCACATCTGCCTAAAACAAAGGTCTTTGTCTGTATATAGGCATACTTCAGAAATATTGCAGGTTCAGTTCTAGACCACCACAATAAAGAGATTATTGCAATAAAGCAAGTCACACAAATGTTTTGGTTTCCCAATGCATATAAAAGTTATGTTTACACTATATTGTAGTCTATTAAGCGTGCAATAGCATTGTCTTAAAAAACAATGTACATACCTTAATTTAAAAATAGTTTATTGCTAAAAACTTCTAACCATCATCTGAGCCTTCAGTGAATTGTAGCAGTAACATCAAAGATCACTGATCACAGATCTTAGCTGCCGACATGCCATCCAGACTAAGGAAGACCCAAACACTTAAGGGCCATGTGAGCCATAGCCATGACTGCACTGGCAAACACGAGAAGTATCCAGGAGGCCAGGGTAATGCTGGTGGCATGCATCAACACAGGATCAACTTTTACAAATATCATCCAGGTTACTTTGGGAAAGTTGGTATGAGTTGTGAAAAGAACTATGTCAGGAATTAATGACATGTGACCTGAGGACCTCCATGTTTGCTGTTCATGCTGGACTTTTGCTGAACGCTCTAAGTTAAAACTGCTGAATAGTTCCTGTGTTGCTAAAAGCAAAGAATAATGCTGAGAACTGGATTTTTTCTGGACTAAAGAAAACAAACCTTTCCCTAGTAATGAATGAGATACATTTCAAAACCCAATTGCATGTAAAGAACAATTTTACCCTCCAATCCAAATTCTTGGTAAACAACCTATGAAAGCCTATGCTAACTGCCCTCTTTTTCCTATTAAAAAACCTGTTATTTTCTTCCAGTGGGACACTATTCTGGGTTCCTCCAGAATCTGTGATCCCCGAATTGCAATTCTAAGACCCCAAATAAACTGTCTTTCTGCCTCTTTACAGTTTATGGTCCTTTTGGTTGACATTTTTGGTGTCAGAATTGGGATCCAAAGCAGTCTTCCTCCCATCTCCAAAGCCGCCGTGGATTCGAGCAAGATACTTGCATGAGCCTCTTGTGCTCTGTCGCCTCCCCAGTGGCGTTGGGTCTGGGTAATAAGTCCTCTCAGTCCCAAACCCCCCTCCTAGGTTGAGAGTCAGGCCCATATTGTGGGTGTCTTTTGTTTGGTCAATTGCTTAAGGGCTTGCTCCCTTTTGGTGAGTGCACTATAATGGGATGTTCATAGTCTAAGACTGTTTTGGGGGAGGATTCTCGCCCATCTGGGCCTCCAGCTGGGTACCTGTACAAAAAGTATGGTGCTGCCTCTTGTGCTTAGCTAGATGAATGGCAATGGTATACCAGAGATAACATCTGGCTACAATGGGGAACTTCTGAAATTTCAAAATTGGTCTTTTTATGTGCACAATTAGAAGCTAAAGGGTTTAAAACTAAACAAATAGAATGGGAAGCCTATTTCAATTAGTACATTGAAGCCTCCCAGTGAGCTCATGAAACCCAAAAGGTTTGCAAATCTAAAACTGCTTCACTTCAGGATACTGTTTCCAAACTCACTGCTGCAAATAAAGATCTATGTTCTCATCTAAATACTCCAGAAAAGGCTCAAGGGCCCTCTTCCTCCCCTCTTTCTCCTTTGGCTCCTACGTATCCTAAACTTGCTGAGCTGCCATTCTATCTTTCTGTTTCTCCTATTCCTCCTCCAAAATCTTTACCCCCACCTCCTAGCCCTCCAATAAAAACCTTTCCCTTTGTCACTACTTTGAACACTGATGGCATTTGCCATCTGGTAGACTACAGGCCTTCATCCCCTGCAGAATTACGGGTCATAGCCAAGGAATTTCCCAAGGTCACTGAGGATCCCCTCCGCTTTGCAGAAGAATTTAACCTTGTGATATAAACCTATGATCCAGGCTTCTCTGACTTGTATCAACTAAAAGGAATCTTAGTTGGAGAAAATCAAGCCAGACACTGCAAACTACTGCCAGCTGGCTTCACCCTTTAGATGATATCCACAGAAAGGATATCAGTGTGATGGCACCAGCTTCTCAGGTGGCTCAAGCCCTTCATGAAGCAATTCCTTAGGCTTTTCCGCACCCCACTGACGGGAAAATTCAGTCTACTACACAAAGACCTGATAAAACTGTCCATGATTATCATTCATACCTAAAATTAGTATTCTGGAAAAACTCCAGACTACATGCTGGGGTAAACAATATTCAACCCTCTTTAATTCAATCTTTGTTGGGGACTAGATGAGGAACTTGGACTGCTGATGAAATGGGTACGATCAAATTGGGAAACAGTGGTCTCTCCTGATCTAGTCAATTTGGCTAATCAGCTATCTAACAATCAAATGTACAAAAAAATGTAAGACCACTAAAATCATGAATTTGCAACTGCATCAACTGGCTGCTGCTGCTCAGTGACCACCTCAATGGAAAGACCAGAGTTCCCATAAGGGCCACTTCCAGGAGCCAAGGGCCCACCACTATTGTAAGTAGACTGGCCACTGGAAGAATTGCCTAAAGTTAAAAAGAAGGTCCTATTAGCAGCCCGAGACCCCTTGCTCTGACTTTTTTCATGAACTTTCTGAGAAATTTGAGAAGTGCCTCCTTTTTGTAGACTCATGAATAGGGATGCTCTGAGGAAAGTGTCGGGGTCTTCCCAGTACTCCCATTGGGAGAACTGGACCTTTTTATAGGAGCCACGGCTATTACTGTTCTTATGGACACAGGAGCAACTTTGTCTGTCTTGAATCCCACCAGCCTCAAGGCCCCCCTTCTTCAGAGTACAGAAAAAGTACAAATGGTGGCCCCCTTGTCTTTCAAGATAAGCTCTCTTTAGGGAACTCACCAGTTCCTTCTTGCTCCTTCTGCTCATGTACACCTTTTGGGCTGAGACCTCCTGGAAAAATTAAAACCTAATATTTCCTCTTTCCCAAAAGGGGAAATACACTTACATATCCTTGACTCCTCAAGATCTACTTCTAACTCTAGTCCTAATATTGAGATCCCCTCCTTGCTCCTGTCTTGTCAACTCCCAATCACAAGGATTTGCTAAATTCTGTTCTTCCTATCTATGGCCCACCTCTTTAAATAACATAGGATGCATTCATTCAGCACCACCAATTAAGATCCAGGTAGACCCTAATAAAACTTTGCCTCACCTCGGATGATACCCTCTCAGGCTTGAGGTCCTGGAAGGAATTTATCTCAATGTAGAGGCACACCTCCAGAAGGGCCTAATGAGCCCATGCCCCAGTACCTGCAACACACCAATTCTTCCCGTATGCAAGCCTCATGGTCAAGGTTGGCATTTTGTTCAAGATCTTCAAGCTATAAACAATACAGTCATACCGTGTCACCCTGTGGTCCCCAACCCTCATACCATTCTCAAGTTAATCCCTCTAAACACACAGTTCTTTACAGTCAGAGATTTATGTAGTGCTTTCTTCAGCATTCCTTTCCACCCAGATAGTCAGTACCTGTTTGCCTTTATGTGGGAAGGACATCAATTTACTTGGACCGTTATGCCTCAGAGCTACACAGACAGCCCTACTTATTTTTCACAGATCCTGAGACAAGACTTGGCCAATTTATATTTTTCCCAAGGCTCTACTTTACTCCAATATGGTGATGACCTTTTGTTATGCTCCCCCCATTGAGAAAGCAAGCCTCAAGGATAGCCTACAGCTCCTCACTCAGCTAGCACATAAAGAACATAAGGTCTCAAGGGCTAAGTTCCAATTTGTTCGAGATATAAACAAAGAAGAGCAAAGAGTGTTTCTGCTCACCACCCAGTTCTACAAGGATTAAGTCACAACCCACTGCAGTCACTGACCAACAGCACGGTCTGAGAGGAAATTAAGACAATAACAGGATGCTCTGTGCTTTGGACAAGCAGGCCCCTTAAATAGTTAGATATATATCTCAGGAAGAATTTTAATTAACCCAGATTCTTGCATCTTCCCATACATAGAAAAGCACTGAAATCATAACTTGAGATATCTGTTCTTCGTGACTAGCAGTAATCTTTAAGGAAGATGCATTATGCTTGCCTGCACATATTCTCCAGCTAAAAAATCATATATATACTGGCTTCTCCCCTACCTCCGTGGAGCAGTTCCCTCAGACCTATGGAGAGGCTGTCTCCTGGGCATATAAAAAGGTGTTCATTAAGGTCCTTGAATAAAACTTCAACTCACAACTCTTATGTTGTGTGCTTTTCTTTAAGTCAGCAAAACCAAGGTAGGATGCTTGAGTCATTTGTTTACCCCTCAAAGGCTAATGCTGGATACTACACACATCCAAGGCATATCACAGTTTCCCCTTCCTGTCACCAAATGCCAGTTGAGAGGCTTTTCCGGGCTAGCAGGCTATTATAGGAGTTGGGTCCCCAATTTCTCCTTTTATGCAAAACCCTTTTATTCCCTTTTAAAGGACAAGAGACACAATCCTCTTGTTTAGAATCATGAGGCTGAGTCAGCTTTTAAAACTTTAAAAACTCAGTTGGCCACAGCCCCTGCTTTAGGAAATCCTAATTATTCTCTTCCCTTTATACTATGAAGTTAATGGAAATACCCTTGGAGTGCTCGTTCAGCTGCACGGAGACAAAAGCATGCCTATCGGCTATCATAGCCAACAGTTGGAACCCTTAACTCAAGGACTTCCACCTTGCCTTTGAGCAACAGCAGCCACTGCTGCCCTTCTGCAGACTACAGAACAGACAGTTATAGGGTCTTCTTTACAAGTGTTTGTCTCTCACTCTGTTGAGATACTCAGTAACTCACACTATACACAACACAATCTGCTAGCTGACTTACATCTTATGAAATCTTATTGCTTTCCTCTCCAAATGTCACTTTGTCTCACTGTAACTCCCTAAATACTGCTATTCTCTTACCATCACCAAGAGATGAGACCCCACATGACTGCATAACCACAACTGATCTTTTGACTAGTCCACATCCAGATTTACAAGAAACACCTTTAGACAACTCCGATGCTTCTTAGTTTTCCGATGACCTCTACTTACGAAATGATGATGGGCATCTGAAAACTGGGTATGCTATCACTATTCCCTTCACTTTAATAGAATCCAATGCTTGGCCCTTTACTTCTTCAGCCCAACAAGCTGAACTATAAGCACTCACTCATGCCTGTACTCTGGGCTCTGGCAAACACACTAACATTTACACAGAAAGCAGGTATGCTTTTAGAGTAGCTCATGACTTTGGAATGCTTTGGAAACAGAGGTCTCCTGACCTCAGGGGGGAATTAAATTTAAAGTGGCCCCTTTATTAAGGCCTTACAGGATGCAATCTTGCTCACAACAACTGACAATAATAATGGTCCTAGCATGTCCCAAAGACAACACTGAGGAAGGAAAGGGGACTAATGAGCAGATAGAGCCACTAAGGTGGCAGCATTACAAGATTCAGGCTCCATAAAGGAACCTCCTCCTGTTGGTCATTCTATTTACATCATGTTACCTACTACTTGGAAGGACACCAAGATTGAAAGGGTATTATCAGAGATGGGCAATTGCATGCTACAGCTAAGGAACAGAGGTGAGTTTCTGAAGGATGCACATTTGATCAACATACTGGGCTTTGGTATGGGCCAAATGGTTGCCCTGCTCTTTCTGAAGTCACTCAAGAAACCATGTTAAGATTAACATATGAAATGACTCATTGGGGAACTGATAAAATGAAAGCCTGGGGAAAACAATACTTTTTGAAACCTTTTCCCACAGTAGCAACCAAAATATGTCAGAGGTGTCAGATCTGTCCTAAGTAAAACCTACTCATACTTCTCAAGGCCACTTTCCTTTGCCTCCTTGTTCCTTTGCTGTCTGGCAACTGGATTCTATCCAGCTGCCTCACTCTCAAGGATACAGATATGTTCTGGTGATGGTCTGCATGTATTCCCATTGGTTAGAAGCATTTCCTTACAAACGAGCAAATGCCCTTGCAGTAGACAAAATACTGTTGGAAAGGACTATTCCTACTTGGGGAATGCCCTTGGAATTACATAAAGATAAAGGTACCCACTTCACTGGACAAATTCTAAATGCTGTTTGTGATCTGGCCTGTATTACATTTCCACTGTGCCTATCATCTTCAATCTTCTGGTCTAGTAGAAAGACCAATGGCATAATCAAAACTCAATTGGCAAAACTCTCTAAGGCCTTCAGCCTTCGTTGGCTTAAATTGCTACCCATAGTTCTATTAAACTGAAGATCTATACCCTTTGGAAAACAGAAACTGTCACCATTTGAAATAATCACTGGAAGGCCCATGATTCACGACTCAGGACTATATGAGCCACTTCTAGTCGAGGGAGACCTTTTACATTATTGTTAAAGTCTCATTACAGCTCTAAAGAAAAATGAGCACCTGGTTGAAAAATCTTTTCACACTGTGCTCCCAGGGGACAAAGGTATAGACCACCACAATTTACAACCAGGGGACTATGTTTATTGGAAAAGACATCTTTTAAAGGACTCCTTACGGCCCAGATGGAAGGGACCCTATCATAATACTTTTAACCAACTCCTATGCTGCTAAACTTAAAAGCACTGATTCTTGGATTCATTTTTCACATTTTAAAAAGGTGTTTCCACCTGAGTGGGCCTCTGAAACAGTTGGAGACCTAAAGCTGAAATTGACCCAGAAGTGAAACAGATGACACCTGATATAGATGGCTCTTCCAAGACTCTGGACCAGGCCAGTACTCTCCATGATCCCCAGAAATGAAATTTCTCTCATTACCCTTGTTCTAATTGTGGTCACCATAGAGTTGTGATATCTCCTTCATCATGTAATATCTGGTGATGCATCAACCTACCACTCTCCTTATACTCCTTCTTATATTAGACACATTTTCAAAGAGTGAAAATTTTCATGAATGGGTTTACACCTAGAATGACAGTTCAGAAAAAGTGACCCTGGCCCTCTGGTCCCCTAATTTTGAAGGACTGGAGAACTGAACTTTTGGGACTCTTCCTTGTGGCTACAGGTTTCTTAATGCTCTGTGCCCTACTACATACAGTGGGCATCCTCTGTTGGTGGTAATTCTATGAAAACCATAGATCTTGCTTTAACTCTGCTGGGAATAAGCCTCTGGCCCCAATTCTTGGCCATCTGATTAATCTGTTCAGCTTGGGATTCTTTCAATAACCAAGGCCAATGAGGCACCCTTACTCCCCTTTATATTAAAATGGCTGACTTTTCTTGGCATAGTTCTTTCACTAGAGTTATGTTGTTATAATGTCTCTCTTAATATCCATACAGACCCCTTACGCCTGGGAAAATAATCCCTTAGTCCACATTTCCCAAAGTCTAGCCACTGCAGGAAATCAAACAGACTGTTGGATATATCATCAGTGCTCCAGACTACTCACTGAGTACTGAGATCCCCTTACCTTAGTTACCTCCAATCTTACTGGTATCCCCCTACCATGTCGTGTTTAGAATTCATCTATTCTCCTAGCATATTGTGTCCATCTACTCAAATCCACAGTTCCCTTTCCCTGTTTGGTCAACAGAACTAGACCAAATGCCCAACAGTTCCTTAGGAACATTTGTTCCAAGAGAATCCTGAGGTTACCTGGAAACATCAGATCCAGCTTCCAAACACCCACATTTACCTCACTGTGCAACAACAAAACATATTATCATGATAACCCCCATTTTGTTTTCAGGATTAATATAATGTTCTTAAAGCAGCTGGCACAGTGTCTGACATGTGCTCAATAAATACCTGATGTGTGAATGTTTTCTTGCCAAAAAGAAAATACAGGAAAAAAGTATATGAAACATTTTAGTTAATAATTCACCAAAGGTGCATAATGCTACCTGTGTGCAAAATAATATATCTGTGAGTCAAAACTTACTGCTACATCATCATATGCTACTGATTTAATAGATTTAGTTTTGACATTCTATCGTGGGAACATTACTCTTAAATAATGATAGAATCATTTTTGGTCAACTTGAAAACAATCTTCCAAATCAACCCATAAAGGTACATACATTCATGCATAGATGCCTTACTTTAAGAATCACAAATTGGAGTGAAGTGAGAAGTTATCTTTGCATATTTTTACTATAACACACTTTATCAATTTCACTAACAGTCTTTTAGTTGGGCATTTCCAAAAATAAGCCTTTTTGTTTTGCTTTCCACATAGAAGGTTTAATTTGTATCCTGAGTTTTAAACTACTAAATATTTTCAAAGGTTTATTAATAGTTATGGCCATTTCCCCAGTAGACTTTTTATATTTTTAGTATTTTAGATTGAATTCTACAATCAACAGACTACTTATAGATGATTTGATAGCACCTGCAATATTCATTAAAATGATTTGCTTTGATCTTTATGGTTTTCTAATTATACAATATTCCTGTTGTTTTTATCCCAATAGTCCTTTCAAACATACCCACCTAACCACTGTCACTGCTTCAGGGAAGATTTAAGAAAGGGCAATTGTGTTTCAAATCGATCTGAAAGAGTTATTATTTGGGGTTTTTTTTTTGCCTGCACCACACGGCTTGTGAGATCTTAGTTCCCTGACCAGGGATAGGAAGAGTGGAGTCTTTTTTTTTTTTTTTTTTTTAACATCTTTATTGACGTATAATTGCTTTACAATGGTGGGTTAGTTTCTGCTGTACAAGAAAATGAATCAGCTATAAGTATACATATATCCTCATATCCCCTCCCTCTTGCGTCTCCCTCCCACCCTCCCTATCCCACCCCTCTAGGTGGTCACAAACCACCTAGCTGATCTCCCTGTGCTATGCGGCTGCTTCCCACTAGCTATCTATTTTACGTTTGGTAGTATATATATGCCCATGCCACTCTCTCACTTTGTCACAGCTTACCCTTCCCCTTCCCCATATCCTCAAGTCCACGTGCTAGTAGGTCACACACTGGACAGCACAGGAATTCCTCTGAAAGAGTTATCTTTTTAAAAGAGAGTCTCGGGTTGGGAAAAAGAGAACCACCTCTGAGCTATTCGGTTAGTCAGGTATTTAAAAACAAATATGAGACTCTGCTATAAAGTAAAATAGCTGATAAAACATTTGAACATCCATGTTCAAATCAAAGCATAATAACAGAGTCCAAATTTAAATATGAATGATCATTGAAGTATTTACCATTTCAGGTTACCTGTGCTTTTTTCTTTCGTATTGTTGACAATAACGTTATTTTTTAAATTAATTTTTATTGGAGTAGAGTATAGTTGCTTTACAATGTTGTGTTAATTTCTACTGCAGAGCAAAATGAATCAGCCATACATACACATATATCCCCATCTTTCTGGATTTCCCTCCCATTTAGGACACCACAGTGAATTAAGTACAGTTCCCTGTGCTATACAGTATGTTCCCTTCAGTTGTCTATTTTATTTATAGTATCAATAGTGTATATGTGTCAATCCCAATATCCCAATTCTTCCCACTCCATCCCTTTCCCCCTTGCTATTCATACATTTATCCTCTGTGTCCCTATTTCTGCCTGGCAAATAAGGTCATCTTTACCATTTTTCTAGATTCCACATATATGCGTTAATATACAATATTTGTTTTTTGTTTTCTCTTTCTGACTTACTTCACTCTGTATGACACTCTCTAGGTCCATCCACATCTCTACAAATGACCCAATTTCGTTCCTTTTAATGGCTGAGTAATATTCCATTGTGTATATGTACCACATATTATTTATCCATTCCTCTGTTGATGGACATTTAGGTTGCTTCCATATCCTGACTATTGTAAATAGTGCTGCTATGAACACTGGGGTGCATGTGTCTTTTTTTAACATCTTTATTAGAGTATAATTGCTTTACAATGGCGTGTTAGTTTCTGCTGTATAACAAAGTGAATCAGCTATACATATACATATATCCCCATATCTCCTCCTTCTTGCATCTCCCTCCCACACTCCTTATCCCACCCCTCTAGGTAGACACAAATAACCGAGCTGATCTCCCTGTGCTATGTGGCTGCTTCTCACTATCTATTTATTTTACATTTGGTAGTGTATATATGTCCATGCCATTCTCTCACTTCATTCTAGCTTACCCTTCCCCCTCCCCGTGTCCTCAAGTCCATTCTCTATATCTGTCTTTATTCCTGTCCTGTCCCTAGGTTCTTCAGAATCACTTTTTTTTTTAGATTCCATATATATGTGTTAGCATACAGTATTTGTTTCTTCTCTTTCTGACTTACTTCACTCTGTATGACAGTCCCTAGGTCCATCCACCTCACTACAAATAACTCAATTTCGTTTCTTTTTATGGCTGAGTAATATTCCATTGTATATATGTGCCACAACTTCTTTATCCATTCATCTATCAGTGGACACTTAGGTTGCTTCCATGTCCTGGCTATTGTAAATAGAGCTGCAAGGAACATTGTGGTACATGACTCTTTTTGAATTATGATTTTCTCAGGGTATATGCCCAGTAGTGGGACTACTGGGTCATACAGTAGTTTTATTTTTAGTATTTTAAGGAACCTCCACACTGTTTTCCATAGTGGCTGTATCAATTTACATTACCACAAACAGTTTAAGAGGATTCCCTTTTCTCCACACCCTCTCCAGCATTTACTGTTTGTAGATTTTGATGATGGCCATTCTGACCAGTGTGAGGTGATACCTCACTGTAGTTTTGATTTGCATTTCTCTAATCATTAGTGATGTTGAGCATCTTTTCATATGTTTGTTGGCCATCTATATGTCTTCTTTGGAGAAGTGTCTATTTGGGTATTCTACCATTTTTTGATTGAGTTGTTTGTTTTTTTGTTATTGAGCTGCATGAGCTGCTTGTATATTTTGGAGATTCAAAGCAATCCCTATCAAATTACCAATGGCATTTTTTCACAGAACTAGAAAAAAAAATTACCATTTGTATGGAAACACAAAAGACCCTGAATAGCCAAAGCAATCTTGAGAAAGAAAAATGGAGCTGGAGGAATCAGGCTCCCTGACTTCAGACTATACTACAAACCTACAGTAATCAAGACAGCATGGTACCGGCACAAAAACAGAAATATAGATCAATGGAATAGGATAGAAAGCACAGAGATAAATCCACACACCTATGGTCCCCTTATCTATGACAAAGGAGGCAAAAATATATTGGGTTGGCCAAAAAGTTCCTTCAGTTTTAAAGTAAAAATAAAAGACACATTTTTTATTTTCACCAAGAACTTTATTGGACAACATATTCACCATTTTCTTCCACTACCTTCTTCCATTTTTCAGGCAATTTCATAATTCCATCTTCCCAAAACTTTTTATTTTTTTGAGCAAAAGAACTCTTCCAGGTGCCTTTTACAGTCTTCCAGGGAATTGAAATTTTTTCCATTAAGAGGATTTTGTAAAGACTGAAATAAATCTGAAGGTGCAATATCTGATGAATATGACAGATGAATCAGAACTTCCCAGCCAAGCTGTAACAGATTTTGCCTGGTCATCAAAGAAACATGCAGTCTTGCATTATTCTGATGGAAGATTATGCATTTTCTGTTGACTAATTCTGGACGCTTTTTGTCGGGTGCTGCTTTCAGTTGGTCTACTTGGGAGCAGCATTTGTTGGAATTAATGATTTGGTTTTCTGGAAGGAGCTCATATTAGAAGACTCCCTTCCAATCCCAACACATACACAACATCACCTTCTTTGGATGAAGACTGGCCTTTAGTGTGGTTGGTGGCAGTGCATTTCACTTGCCCCACAATCTCTTCCATTCCACATTATTGTACTGTATCCACTTTTCATGGCCCATCACAATTTGTTTTAAAAACAGAACGTTCTTGTTACATTTCAGTAGAGAATTGCATGCAGAAATACGGTCAAGAAGGTTTTTTTCGCTTCACATACGTGGAACCCAAACATTAAAGTGATTCACATAACCAAGCTGGTGCGAATGATTTTCAGTGCTTGATTTGGATATTTTGAGTATGTTGGATATCTCCCACATGGCATAATGTTGATTGTTCTCAATTAATGTCTCGATTTGATCGCTATCAACTTCAACTGATCTACCAGACTGTGGAGCATCGTCCAGCAAGAAATCTCCAGCACAAAACTTCACAAACCAGTTTTGACATGTTTGATCAATCACAGCACAAATCTGTTTTTGCACTTCAGTTGCGCTTTTACCTTTCTTGAAATAATAAAGCATAATACACTGAAAACGTTGCTTTTTTCCTTTCATCTTCAATATTAAAATGGCTACACAAAAATTCACCTATTTTGATAAGATTTTTTTTACATGCATGCTATGACAGCTGTCACAATGCAATCTAACAAAAATGTTTTGAATGAAGTTAACGACAACTAAGCACTACTAGAGCCATCTTACAGAAAAAACTGAACGGAACCTTTGGCCAACCCAATATAATGGAGAAAAGACAGCCTCTTCATTAGGTGGTGCTGAGAAAACTGGACAGCTAAATGTAGAAGAATGAAATTAGAACACCCCCTAACACCATACACAAAAATAAACTCAAAACGTTCCTATTCCATTTTTTAAATTGTTTTGGGTTTGTTATTGTAGGTCTTTTTCTTCTCTTGTGTTTCTTTCCTAGAGAGGTTCCTTTAGCATTTGTTGTAAAGCTGGTTTGATGGTGCTGAACTCTCTCAGCTTTTGCTTTTCTGTAAAGGTTTTCATTTCTCCATCAAATCTGAATGAGATCCTTGCTGCGTAGAGTAATCCTGGCTGTAGGTTTTTCTCCTTCATCACTTTAAATATGTCCTGCCACTCCCTTCTGGCTTGCAGAGTTTCTGCTGAAAGATCAGCTGTTAACCTTATGGGGATTCCCTTGTGTGTTATTTGTTGTTTTTCCCTTGCTGCTTTTAATATGTTTTCTTTGTATTTAATTTTTGACAGTTTGATTAATATGTGTCTTGGCATGTTTCTCCTTGGATTTATCCTGTATGGGACTCTCTGTGCTTCCTGGACTTGATTAACTATTTCCTTTCCCATATTAGGGAAGTTTTCAACTATAATCTCTTGAAATATTTTCTCAGCCACTTTCTTTTTCTCTTCTTCTTCTGGAACCGCTATAATTCGAATGTTGGTACATTTAACATTGTCCCAGAGGTCTCTGAGACTGTCCTCAGTTCTTTTCATTCTTTTTTCTTTCTTCTGCTCTGCAGTAGTTATTTCCACTATTTTATTTTCCAGGTCACTTATCCATTCTTCTGCCTCAGTAATTCTGCTAATGATCCCTTCTAGAGTATTTTTAATTTCATTTATTGTGTTGTTCACCGTTGCTTGTTTCCTCTTTAGTTCTTCTAGGTCCTTGTTAAATGTTTCTTGCATTTTGTCTATTCTATTTCCAAGATTTTGGACCATCTTTACTATCATTATTCTGAATTATTTTTCAGGTAGACTGCCTATTTCCTCTTCATTTGTTAGGTCTGGTGGGTTTTTATCTTGCGTTTTCATCTGCTGTGTGTTTTTCTGTCTTCTCATTTTGCTTATCCTACCGTGTTTGGGGTCTCCGTTTTGCAGGCTGTAGGTTCATAGTTCCTGTTGTTTTTGGTGTCTGTCCCCAGTGGCTAAAGTTGGTTCAGTGGGTTGTGTAGGCTTCCTGGTGGAGGGGACTAGTGCCTGTGTTCTGGTGGATGAGGCTGGATCTTGTCTTTCTGGTGGGCAGGTCCACATCTACTGGTGTGTTTTGGGGTATCTGTGGCCTTATTATGATTTTAGGCAGCCTCTCTGCTAATGGGTGGGGTTGTGTTCCTGTCTTGCTAGTTGTTTGCTAGGGTGTCCAGCACTGTAGCTTTCTGGTCGTTGAGTGAAGCTGGGTGCTGGTGTTGATATGGAGATATCTGGGAGATTTTCGCCATTTGATATTACGTGGAGCTGGGAGGTCTCTTGTGGACCAGTGTCCTGAAGTTGGCTCTCCCACCTCAGAGGCACAGCACTGACTCCTGGCTGGAGCACCAAGAGCCTTTCATCCACACGGCTCAGAATAAAAGGGAGAAAAAGTAGAAAGAAAGAAAGAA
Organism: Aethalodelphis obliquidens; assembly: GCF_003676395.1. Classification (NCBI taxonomy): domain Eukaryota; kingdom Metazoa; phylum Chordata; class Mammalia; order Artiodactyla; family Delphinidae; genus Aethalodelphis; species Aethalodelphis obliquidens. Next base: position 442,257 of record NW_020838061.1, read on the forward strand.
ACAAAGAGGATAAAATAAAATAAAATAAAGATAAAAGAAAATAAAGTTATTGAAATAAAAAATAAAAAAATAATTATTAAGAAAAAAAATTTTTTTTAAAGTAAGGAAAAAAAAAACAGACGGACAGAACCCTAGGACAAATGATGAAAGCAAAGCTATACAGACAAAATCTCAAACAGAAGCATACACATACACACTCACAGAAAGAGGAAAAGTGGAAAAAATAATAAATCTTGCTCTCAAAGTCCACCTCCTCAGTTTGGGATGTTTCGTTGTCTATTCAGGTATTCCACAGATGCAGGCTACATCATGTTGATTGTGGAGATTTAATCCACTGCTCCTGAGGTTGCTGGGAGATATTTCCCTTTCTTTCCTTTGTTCGCTCAGCTCCCGGGGCTCACCTTTGGATTTGGCCCCGCCTCTGCGTGTAGGTCGCCAGAGGGCATCTGTTCTTTGCTCAGACAGGACAGGGTTAAAGGAGCAGCTGATTCAAGGGCTCTGGCTCACTCAGGCCGGGGGGAGGGAGGGGCACATAATTCAAAAAGGGTCATGTACCAAAATGTTCATTGCAGCTCTATTTACAATAGCCAGGAGGTGGAAGCAACCTAAGTGTCCATCATTGGATGACTGGATAAAGAAGATGTGGCACATATATAAAATGGAATATTCCTCAGCCATAAAAAGAGATGAAATTGAGTTATTTGTAGTGAGGTGGATGGACCTAGAGTCTGTCATACAGAGTGAAGTAAGTCAGAAAGAGAAAGACAAATACCGTATGCTAACACATATATATGGAATCTAAGAGAAAAAAAATGTCATGAAGAACCTAGGGGTAAGATGGGAATAAAGACACAGACCTACTAGAGAATGGACTTGAGGATATGGGGAGGGGGAAGGTAAGCTCTGACAAAGTGAGAGAGTGGCATGGACATATATACACTACCAAACGTAAAATAGATAGCTAGTGGGAAGCAGCCACATAGCACAGGGAGATCAGCTTGGTGCTTTGTGACCAGCTAGAGGGGTGGGATAGGGAGGGTAGGAGGGAGGGCAACGCAAGAGGGAAGAGATATGGGAACATATGTATATGTATAACTGATTCACTTTGTTATAAAGCAGAAACTAACACACCATTGGAAAGCAATTATACTCCAAAAAAGATGTCAAAAAAACCTATAGATAACATCATAAAAAAATAAAATAAAATAAAGTCAAAATGGATTAAAGACCTAAATGTAAGGCCAGACACTGTAGAACTCTTAGAGGAAAATATAGGCATAACACTCTTTGACATAAATTGCAGCGAGATCTTTTTTGACCCTCCTCCTAGAGTAATGAAAACAAAAACGAAAATAAACACATGGGACCTATTAAATTTAAAAGTTTTTGCACAGCAAAGGAAACCATAAATAATACAAAAAGCAACCCTTAAGATGGGAGAAAATATTTGCAAACAAAGCAACTGACAAAGGATTAATCTCTAAAATACCTGTGCTTTTGAATGTTAACTCACCTTTATCAAGACTCAATGTCACATCTTCCCTTTTTTCCTTCCACCTTACCACACACAGACTTCTATCCATAAATACTGTCTTACTTAGGTGTCTGTCGCATTCCTCTATCACACTGTAAGTTCCCTGAGGAAAGGATCATGTCTTATGACTCTTGTAACCCCAATATCTAGCATATTATCTATAATATAATTGATCCTGGAAAAATATTTGTGGAATGGAATGACTGAATTTGTAATCTGAAAGAATTAAATGTAAAAATAACTTCAGTAATAAGTAGCTGCTATAGGTTTTCCTTAGTTTTTATTAATTTTCTTACTTGAAACATTTAAAAGCAACTTTGAAACTTAATTTCATGAAGTATTTCCAGTAGTCATTTTGCTTATCATTTCTGACTGAATTTTAAATTCTAACAGCCAACAGAAATTGAACTTCTTCAAAATCATTTTGAAAACACATAGCTTTGGTCATTCGTAAGATATTTTTCAGAAAAAAATGATAAATTCTTGATAATTCATATACTGCATGGGAGTTATTTCAAAGGTTCATATTTTTTTTCAGTAAGGTTCATAACCCTAAATTTTGTCAGCAGATAAGTACAAACTTAACTTTGCAAACCACATTTTAAAGCCAGTTGTCTAAACTGGGCCCCATAGGCTAATTTTTTTTTAATATTTTTAAAGGATTGTTTAAAACATATTCAATAGAGATTATAAAAGGCAAACAAACTCTAAAATATTTATCTGACTCTTAACAGAAAAAGTTTACCACTCCTTGGTCTAAACTATATAATTTTTTAGTAATTAGAAGCATTTACTTTTAAAAATGCACAAAAGAGTACCAAATTGGCCTAGCAAAGAAATAACAAACTAAAATTATCTACTCTATGGGATTATAATTGCTGCAGTACACACAAATATTGCTTCATCCAGATTATATTCATAATTTCATACCACTCCACCTGTATTTTCAATTTACTTTTACTCCAATGTCCCTTGTACCCTGTAAATTAAAAAAAAAAAAAGGCCATCAGAATGGATTCTTATTTTCCATGCTTTTTGAAACCAATAACTTTATTGACAGAAACTTGTGATAATCACCTCCCTTAAGGCAGGAAGAAGAGTATGTTAGATTTTTAGAAGTTGTTAGCCCTAATAAGAGACTAATGAATATTTAGTTCACTTTTTGGAACTGGCATAATTCAGTCAAATCATTTTCAGTATTTCACTGGGTCATACTAAGTGTTACAAGGATTTAAAACAAATAGAGTCAAGTACACTGCTTTTTAAAAACAAAGAATCTAAAAATGTAAAAACTGAAATAATGATGATGACATTTCTGTTTCTCTCAAATTAAAAAGAAACAATGACTCTAAAGTTACTAAATTTATTCAATTGGGATGAGTCTTCAAAATAATACCCTAATTCAGGATCACTCTGTATCTTCAGAGACGTTGTTATTTCTAGAAAAAGAGTCATGCCATGGCCCTCTTAATAATCTCTCTGCAACACAGAGCCCAAAAGTTTAAATAAAAGGGCCTAAGTCAGTCCTATGTTATCTAGCCAAGCCCATGTTTCCCAGCCACTGCTTACATCATCTGTTAAAATTGGTCACATAAGCTATTATTTATCTTGCTACCCAGCTTCTGAATAATCTCATTATGAAAACAATGAGGATAAACCTAATTTCAAAATTTTACTACTACTACTACAATAGCCATTTATGTTCTCTGCCATATTTTAGCATACACCTCAGAAACTTGGAGGTGAAATATACAAGATCAAACACAACCATCACTAGCAACTTGAAGGGTAACTTGCTAACCCAGAAAACCAACATGTAGACTCTTCATTATTTCTATATCAATAACTAAGAGACCCAAATTCAAAGACAATTCATTAAGAAAATATATTTCCTTTCCCATGTAGCAAAAATGGCTGTAGAAGAGTACTAAATAAAAGCAAAAGGGACACATGCCCCCAAATAATAATCTTCCTCAACTGCCATAATCCACTGCCAGGAGTGGAGGTACATAAAGCAAAAATAAGACAAATAGAATTGCCATACATACTGAGGCTCCACTCTTGATAGCTGATTTGAATAGGAGGAAATCTATTAATATTTTTTAAAACTATCAATATTTTTAAAAAGCAAAGGAGTTGGAAGGAGTTATCAGTGAACCTGTGAGTAATTTCACAGGAGTATGGAATTAAGACATTAATAGCCCAGAAAAATTAAAATTTTAAAAAGCTTTCTGTCAGCCTAAATGTGTTGGTCTTTGTGACATAATATACTGTCCTTTCAGACATTTCCTTGTGACTATGAAGAATGGATGGATATACAGTTAATTGGTTTTCAGTTATCACAGTAGAAACCCGGAGCAATAACCAAATGAATCCTATCTAGTAACTAACACAATAACTTACACAGGTAGGCATTTAATGATCATTTGCTTAATTAATGCATGCAAAATAATATTTAGAACCAATTAAAACCAATCTAAGTATCATCATGCTTTTAAAAGGACTGGTAGTTGTGCAAATGATAGGTTACTATGAGTTGAGCTAAGCATATCAATATTATATATACATTAGAAGGTCTCTGTGGAACATTTTAAAACTTTGGTCCAGTGACAGTAAAGCAGCTTCCCTGGTTACTGTTCAGGCAGGAATATGTTTACTCTGTGTGGTTGAAATCAGAGCTAATGACTTTAATGGTTCTAAATAGCTCCAAAATGTTCCCCATGCCAAGGCACTGGCCATCTGGCCAGTCTCATAGGAACTACAACATATGCTTTGGAAATTTTACTTTCAAAGGATACACGTATTGTGTGTAGTACAGATGAATGCACATATATATATGACATGTGTACACACATAGCATTCTTTAGCAGTAATTCTTCTCACCGTAGTAACTTCTTAGAGATATGAGGTCCATGAAATTTCATTAAAATATAACCTTGGGGAATGTGAGATAAGTCTAAATTGTCCGTTGAGTTATTTATCTGGCTAAAAGAAGTACTTTGTCTAGGACATCTAAATCTTAGAGTTAAGACAAGAGTTGAAAACAATAAATTTATTATTCTTGTCAAATATTATACATAAAGAACATTTTATTTAATTCTCAAAATAATCAGAGATAAACACATTAATTTCCATTTTATATATGAGGAAACTGAAGACCTTTACTCTGCTTCTGCACTTTTCTCAGAAATCAGTTGAGCCTATTTGTGTATATCTGTTTCTGGGTTCCCTATTCTGTTCCACCGATCTATGTGTCTATTCTTCCAATACCACACTGCCTTAATTACTTGTTACTGCATTACCATCCCATATAGAGTGATTTCTTGCACTTTAGTCTTCTTTTTCAATATTGTTATAGATATTCTAGGTCCTGTACTTTTACATATGAAATTTAGAATAAACTTGTCTATGTCTACATAAAACCTTGTTGGATTTTATTGACCTTCATTTTGAGTAAAAATAGCTATTGAATCAGCAGCTCTGATTTACTGATCTGATATGGTTGTCAACAACTTGTCTGTATCTTCTCCTTATCTTCAATATCGTCCTTATAAGGGAGACAACAATGTATAGAGGAAAAAGCATGAATTTAAAACGATCTACGTTCAAATTCCAGCTGTGCCTTCCACTAATTTATATGTCTTTCTCATCTGTCTAAAAGATGAGATGTATCAAAAAGATACACCTTTTCTCACCAAATTGTTTTGAAGAGTGAATAAAACTGAAAAGATAATACATGCTCAATAAATGTCATTTATTTCTCCCTTAAGTTAAGCGATACATTTAAGATGGAATGGAGTCCAATGTCTTTTTGGGTAAAAAAATTTACACTGGGTGTTAAAATTACTATTTCCTCTTAAAGTCTGTCCCCAACCACTTTATAGGAGAGAGAGACAGGTCCTATAGTAAGAATAATTATTTGCCGCCTTTGAAATTTTTGTTAGAGATGTGATAGGATATTTTATTCACAACGGAGTCACTATCCCCTTACTTAGCTAGAAATAAGGTATGCAGATTATTTAGCTTCCAAATTATAAGGCTAAACTGTATCAAAAATCAGCTGGGACACTATATTTTTTTTCTCTTATGGAAAAGCAAATTCCTCAAAACTACACAGCAAGAGCATACAAGACAGTTCAAATACTTCCTTTGCCCCAGTCATATCTTAGAACAACAACAGAATAAAACATACAGAAAATCATTACAATTCACAGAAAATTTATTTTAGAGCTAATTGCTAGCTTAGGAACTGATATGCTTTTTTCCTGTTGAATAATGAGAACTATATGACTATTTCTCTTTTTACTTTGGCCTAGAGCTATGGTTCTTTATCCTTGGCTGTACATCATAATCATCTGGGAAATGATGCCCAGGCACCCACCAGATAGTTAAATATGAATCTCTGTGTTAGGCACTAGCATGGAAAAAAATTTTTTTTAATTCCCAGGTATATCTGATCTATAGTCAGAACTGAGAACTACCAGTCCAAGGAAATTCAAGTCCAAATTTGCAATTCAACTATATTTTAAATGTGTAGCAAACCTCTAGAACCTGCTTACCTGTGTTCTAGTTCGCCCTCCAACTCCATCCTCCATCCTTTCCATATACCTTCTACTTTATGTTTTCCTGTATCCTGAATATCAAAATGATTTTTATTGGATTTTATTTCCTATAAACCATCTCAAATACTTGATGAAATGAAGCAAGGAATAAGCAAAACACACTCTCCCTCTCAATCTCCCTCTCTCTCTCTCTCTCTCTCTCTCTCTCTCTCTCTCTCTCACACACACACACACACACACACACACACACACACACACACACA